>NC_041389.1:56041240-56042923 GCF_002162155.2 Triticum dicoccoides | reverse complement strand
CAGATCGGGGGGGGCGAGAGGGACGAGGGAGTGGGGGTCTCCTCGATCCAGATTGGATAGAGAGGGGGGAAAGTGGGGCGACGGGGGGGTTAGGGTTAGCGGGTGTGAGGGGATAGAGTTCGGGTGGGGGTGAGAGGATAAGGGAGGAGTGGGGGTCGGCTGGGCCGTGCGGGTGGGCCAGTTGGGCTGGCCTGGCTGTCAGCTGGGCCGGTTGGCCCAGTGGGGGTCCCTTTTCTTTTCTTTTGTTTTTACTTTTATTTATTTTACCTTTTCTGTTTTAGTTTTGTTTCCTATATTTTTAGTTTTATTAAAATACACACGTAGCATCTAATTTAGTATTTCAACTTAGTCCATAGTCACAAAAAGTCTAATCCTCAAATAAATTAGTTTGCCATTTTATTAATTACAAAAGGTATTTAAATAATTGTTTTCACTATTGTTTTAATTGTTTTAGGGCCTTTAAACATTTTATCAAAGTTTGGTTTCTCCACCATAATTACCTATGTATTATTTGGTTCACTCCGAACATTTAAATCTTAATATTTGAAAACTTTTATTGTTTGCTCGATTTTGAATTTGAAATTCGAACTAGGTTCCGAACTTACGCGAGTTTATCCACAGTAACCGAGGTGACGTGGCATCATTAGTGGGGATTACTGTAGCTTAATTACCCGGGCGTCACAATTCTCCTCCACTACAAGAAATCTCGTCCCGAGATTTAAGAGGGGAGTAAGGGGAAAGTTCTGGCTACGATATTCTAACGGATCTTCTCGAAGAAGTTAATTCCTTTCGTTGATGTCTTCAATCCTTTATTCCGATGCATCATGATAAACTTGTCATCATTTCTTCGGGAACTCCATCGTACTTACGAAAAGATAAGGGGCAGCTCACTACGACATAATGCTTTTGAGGGAAACAATCTGGGGTTAACCCATGAATTAGTATAAGATTATCTCTCGAGTTGAACATATGAAATACCTCGAGAGTAAGGTACGAAGGTACCATAATAGGCTCCAAGCGGATAGATAGTTGCTCGAAGCCTGAACCAGAGTGAGAAAGGGGTTCAGAGTAGCGAGAGTAAGTATTGCGTCTGATACCAGAATAGACCACTAGGACAGTGGCCCGTGGATTACATACGAGTCCACGCGCGAGGAATAACTTTTGGAATAGGGGGTGTACAGGACAATCAGGTTTCGATCCTGTGGAACTGTGGGTTATGGGCCCACCATTTGGTTTTTTTTAATAGGAGCAGTGACATCTTTCACGGTCATGATAGCAAGGCATGTCAGAGAGTACCAAGTCAGTTATGTCGGAATCAACGTTGGTACCAAGGGCGAGGGACGAAGAGAACCACTTTCCTGCTCGTTGAACGAGGCGGACCAATAGGCAAGGTTCTCATCCATCGGTGGCTACCGGAATGTCATCAACAATAGTAACAGGGTCTTACTGACAGAATTGCACACCGATGAGTTTACATAAGCAGTATAATATTGCTGCTTAGATCATATAGATCACAAGAAAGGTTCAAACAACCAATGGAAAGTAAAATATGATTATCCTATTAAACAGAACAATGGAAAGGAAAATGTGTCTAAACACATATTTCAGGGATATATCCTTCCCAAGGACAAGCAGAGCATGATATCCGTGGCAGGATATAATGTAGACAACTCTTTAGGTAAG
>NC_041389.1:56034639-56040724 GCF_002162155.2 Triticum dicoccoides | reverse complement strand
TAGGCATGACATCAGGTTACCGGGTCACCAAAGGATCAACATCATAACTCTCGGAAAGTTGTCCCAACCATCATATCTGACCGAGATTCATATCCAATTGGTGTCATGATACCTCAAACTCAGGGGGTCCGAGAGGAAAAGGTGCAACACAAACCAACGAAATGACATTGCAAGATTCTCGAGGAATGAACTATGGGAGTGGGTTTCTGAAGCAATAGTTCATCATTAAACCAAGAAGGGGATGAGAAGGTGGCTGATGGGCTCAGCGACAATTCATCGAGAATTCCAAACGGATGGATTTCCACGATAATGTGAACAAGAAGATGACATTTGTTAGATCAAATGATATAATGGGATATGCTCGAGGAAAACATACATAATTAAACATTGGTTGAACGGTGCACCCGAAATATGGGTTGGGTTGCACGGCCAATGTTAGAATGGTGATTCAATTATCAAAAGACTTAGAATGAACTATCGCCCATTCACTTCAAAGCAATAGGGTTGCTAGAAGTTTTGAATTCACACGTCATAGCTCAATTGCCGGTATTCCGGTTGAAAACAATACGGGGACCAAGGAATGTACGAAGATGGAAATAAGTATTATGTTATAAAGAATTCTTAAGAGGTGGTGAAATTCTCACCACATTCTTGACAAAAAGAGATGGTAATACTTTCGAGGTAAGGAAGATCAACTGCTGGGGAGCAGGGATCTCAAGGTTTACACAAAACACGAACAAGTTGTGTTGAACGGATGGCAATAAAGTGGTCGATGAGAACAGGAATCATCGAGGGGCAAGGATGGTATTACCCATCATGAATTCAATTGAATTCCTGGAAGAGCTCATAAGGTTGATGATGATCACGACACAATTGTCGAGAGATTTCATGCAGATGTAATCAATCAGCAATGATAGCAAGTCGAAGGAATGATGAAGCAAGAGGTTATTGGAACCACAGTTACGAAACAAACTCGAACTCAAGCTTGTTGTTTAAGGTGAAATGATATGATGAGGAAAATTCGATGTAAGCTCAGCTCATCGTAAAAATTACGCTCTGGGAAGAAGGACCAGGTAGCCTAGTTAAGATCGGCACGACAAGGATATAGCCAATCAGGCTAGGGATGACGTGATTGAGTTCAAACTCGTAAGTAATGAGGGTTACAAGAGTTGCTTAATCGCGATGCGGACTCGAGTCAGTTATCGGTGTCTTTGAGTGTTTAATAACTCCAAGCCCGTGAAAAAATTGGAACCAGTGGGAATGTAGCACTTGATGAAGAACTCATAAGATGTTATGCAGTTCCATGATAATCTCGAGATACCAGGGGGGTAATACTCAATGACAGACCAAAGTAGAGGTTGGACTGGGGGTATTGCTCTACAGAAGACAAGTGCTTAATCTTGCACGAGAAATGGTATTTAAAAGTGAACATGGTCGGAACCACGATTGCAAAAGGCCAGATCCCAGATATAAGATGAACTTATACCAAAGGAATAGTTATTATTTCAAGAAGCTTCCATGATAGGATCTACATCGTGTCTATGGGCATGAACACAAAGGTTCAAGGTCGACTCCCACTTTCTCAATGCATAACCTTCCATTCACTTCTCATTTTTCGGAGAAGTTGTAATGTTTAAACTTTATCTAGCAAAACACTGGAAGAGTATGACTCGTGAAAATTTTCGAGTTCACACATATTAAGGAGGGCATAGGTTCAACCCATCGGGGCATCTTAGAATCATATACCGGAATCTTTATAAGTAATTAACTCAAGCTCGAAGATAGAGCATGGTTAAGAAAGAAGAGGATACAATTTACCAAAGGCATTATGTATCAGAGGAAAGGCTCACAAGGTTATTGGATATGAAGGGCGTTGTCAGATAAAATCTAACAAAGGATCTGGTGGTCCACAAGGGATCTGACGTGAGCATCGGTACTCAACTAGAGGAAGAAGATTGCAAGGAGATCAGATTATAGAAACAACTGACTAACTCAATTGTCAAATGCAAAGGAATTATGATTTCCAAATCAAGGGATCAGAAGCAATGCTCTGAGTAGGGATGGATAAGTTGAATAGCCTTAGGGTACAATCAATGACAATTGGATTGGTCGAGAACCAATTCCAGTTAAAAGAATGGCAGCTTAGCCTGAGAAGATCAATGATGATTGCGTGCATTCGCAAACATATTGAGTCAACAGACTCAAAATGATAATGACAAGGAATGTCATTAAGACTACGAGACTTATGGGATTAACCATAATGCGAGCAAGCAAGAATTTCAAGAGCCAAAGGCTCCAGAGGATTTTCGGAAGATCGAATAGTATTTTGAAGACTTTTGTGAAACTCATGAACAACTGGGGATGAGCGGATACTTGACAAGTGCGGGGATTTATTTGAAGGGGTATTCATGAGGCAAAGAACTGCTAGGCAGTAGGCACGAAGTATTCTCGGAACAATAGAGAAAACTTTGGGTATCTTGTAATAACAAGAACAATGGGGAATGATCGTAAGAATGGCAAGTGTAAGTAGTTATCCATAAGGATTTATCGGTGGTCGGGAATAGCAAAAGTGATGGGCACAAAGTCTCGAGAGAATATCAAAGAGTATCTCTGAAATCTTTTGGTGCAGTCGGTGACCATCTGGACTGAAGGGGCAATCCGGGAGAAAGCATTTTCGAGAACCTAAAGTTAGTTTTTAGTAAAAATCGTTTAACCCGAATAGAAGAGGGTTCAGAATCCCAGAGTAAAGGTCGAGGAATAAAAGATCCTAATACCTCCCGATGGCGACGTGGGCCCATGGGCCACACAGCCATGTTAGTAAAAGTTTTTTCAACGACTAGACTCGACTTCGGCCAAGGAGTTGGAAGGGGGATTCCTACAGGCAGTCGGCTCTGATACCAACTTGTGACGCCCCCGATTCAATCATACACTAATCATGCACGCAAATGTGTATAATCAAGATCAGGGACTCACGGGAAGATATCATAACACAACTCTAAAACATAAATAAGTCATACAAGCATCATAATACAAGCCAGGGGCCTCGAGGGCTCGAATACAAGTGCTCGATCATAGACGAGTCAGCGGAAGCAACAATATCTGAGTACAGACATAAGTTAAACAAGTTTGCCTTAAGAAGGCTAGCACAAACTGGGATACAGATCGAAAGAGGCGCAGGCCTCCTACCTGGGATCCTCCTAAACTACTCATGGTCGTCGTAAGCGGCCTGCAGGTAGTAGTAGGCACCTCCAGGGTAGTAGTCGTCGTCGACGGTGGCGTCTGGCTCCTAGACTCCAGCATCTGGTTGCGACAACCAGAAAGAAAGGAAGGGGGAAAAGGGGGGGAGAAAGCAACCGTGAGTACTCATCCAAAGTACTCGCAAGCAAGGAACTACACTACATATGCATGGGTATACGTGTAAAGGGCCATATCAGTGGACTGAACTGCAGAATGCCAGAATAAGAGGGGGATAGCTAGTCTTATCGAAGACTACGCTTCTGGTCACCTCCGTCTTGCAACAGGTAGGAGGGTAGGTTGAAAACCTCCGAGTAACATCACATAGCAATAATCCTACCCGGCGATCCCCTCCTCATATCCCTGAGAGAGAGCGACCACCGGTTGTATCTGGCACTTGGAAGGGTGTGTTTTATCAAGTATCCGGTTCTAGTTGTCATAAGCTCAAGGTACAACTCCAAGTCGTCCTGTTACCGAAGATCACGGCTATTCGAATAGATTAACTTCCCTGCAGGGGTGCACCATCTTACCCAGCACGCTTGATCCCATTTGGCCGGACACACTTTCCTGGGTCATGCCCGGCCGCGGAAGATCAACACGTCGCAGCCCCACCTAAGCACAACAGAGAGGCCAGCACGCCGGTCTAAACCTAAGCGCGCAGGGGTCTGGGCCCATCGCCCTGAGCACACCTGCACGTTGCGTGGGCGGCCGGAAGCAGACCTAGCCTAGTGGCGTTCCAGTCCAATCCAGCGCGCGCCGCTCCGTTGCTAACGTCTGAAGTGCTTCGGCTGATACCACGACGCCGGGATACCCATAACTACTCCCGCGTAGATGGTTAGTGCGTATTAGCTCGTAGCCAACTCAGATCAAATACCAAGACCTTGTTAAGCGTGTTAAGTATCTGCGAACGCCAAACAGGGCCAGGCCCACCTCTCTCCTAGGCGGTCTCAACCTGCCCTGTCGCTCCGCCTCAAAGATCCACTCACGGGTGCTCCATCAGCCGACCCGACTTTAGTCTCCACATGTATCATGTATAAAGTATATAGTATATACCCGTGATCACCTCCCGAGTGATCACGGCCCGATAGTATAGCACGGCAGACGGACAAGAATGTAGGGCCACAGATGAATGTACTAGCATCCTATACTAAGCATATATGATTGCAGGTAAGGTAACAACAGTAGTAACAAGGACAGGCTATGCAGCAGTATAGGAGTATCTGAAAGCAGTAACATGCTACACTACTCTAATGCAAGCAGTAAGAGAAGAGTAGGCGATATCTTGTGATCAAGGGGGGGGGCTTGCCTGGTTGCTCTGGCAAGAGAGAGGGGTCGTCAACACCGTAGTCGAACTGGGCAGCAGCAGCGTCGGTCTCGTAGTCTACCGAAGTGAAGAGGGGGAAGAAACAATGAATATCATGTAAAAAGATGCATATTGATGCATGACATGCCAAGTAACGATGCTAGGCGTGCCCTAACGTGGTATGAGGTGGTACTGGTTAAGGGGGAAAACATCCGGGAAAGTATTCCCGGTGTTTCGTGTTTTCGGGCAGAGGAGCCGGAGGGGGTAAGTTGCAGGTTCGATAGGTCAGGGGGGTGTGGCGGACGAACGGACTGCGTATCCGGATTCGTCACGTCATTCTGAGCAACTTTCATGTTGAAAATATTTTAATCCGAGTTACGGATTAAAAGATATGATTTTTTTAAAGATTTTTATTAATTTCTGGAATTTAATTAATTAATTATTTAATTCGAAAAAATGGATTTATGACGTCAGCATGAGGTCATGCTGACGTCAGCAGTCAACAGGGTTGACTTGGTCAACCTGACATGTGGGTCCCGTTCGTCAGTGACTGTTTAACTAATTACCCTAGTTTAGTTTAATTAACAGTAGTTAATTAGGTTAATTAGCCATTAGATTAATTAATCAGGATTAATTAAATTAATTAATTAATTAATTAATTAATTAATTTTATTCATTTTTATTTTTATTAATTATATTTACTTAATTTCCTTTTTCCTTATAAAACCGTTCTGGGGTGGGCCCATATGTCATAGGCCCTGGGGCATAACGGGCGACGGGTGCGGGGTGGCCCGAACGGGCGCTACGGGCACCCGACCGCAGGCATAGGCCATGGCCCGACGCGGCTGGGCGTCGGCGGCCAAGGCGTCGGCCAAGGGAGGCAGCGGAGGTGGCCGCGGGGCGCAGCGATGAGGAGTAGCGCGGGGAGGAGGCCGCGGGTGGTGGCCGAAGTGGGGACCGGACCGGCGAGCGGGAGGCACGGGTAGCAGGGGGCTTCGGTGGTGGCCATGGCCAATGACGGCAAGCGCGGGTGCCGGCGCGCTCCAGGGAAGCGCGGGCGTGGACAGAGCTCAGGGGGGGTGGTTCGCAGCGGGCGTCGCCCGAAGCAAGCGGGCGCGCGAGGGAGAAGTCGGGGACGGGCGCGTGCGTTGCGCACGCGCTGGAGCCAAGAGGGGCGGTGACCACGACGGGACAGCGCGGGCACGTGGCCACGCACGGGCGAGGGGCGATGGCGAGTGAGCGTGTGCTCGTGCGGAGAACGGCAACCGCGACGACGGGGAGAGAGGGAGATGGGGATGGCTTTCACGGAGGGATGTAGGGTCCAGGGCAGTGGTGCTCGTGGTGGAGGCCGAGGACGACGACGGCGTGGAGGAGGCAGTCCGATGGGGAGGCAGTTGGGGAGGTCCAGCGAGGAGCGAAGCTCCGGGCGGCGATTGTGCGGCGCACGGCGTCAGGGGGCACTTCCCGGTCCAGGAACGGGGAGGAGGTGGAGGACGGCGATGAGCGACGTGTGGCGGCGGGGCGAGGTGCGGTCGGGGGTGAGCCCCG
>NC_041389.1:56013340-56034361 GCF_002162155.2 Triticum dicoccoides | reverse complement strand
CGGGGGGGTTAGGGTTAGCGGGTGTGAGGGGATAGGGTTCGGGTGGGGGTGAGAGGATAAGGGAGGAGTGGGGGTCGGCTGGGCCGTGCGGGTGGGCCAGTTGGGCTGGCCTGGCTGTCAGCTGGGCCGGTTGGCCCAGTGGGGGTCCCTTTTCTTTTCTTTTGTTTTTACTTTTATTTATTTTACCTTTTCTGTTTTAGTTTTGTTTCCTATATTTTTAGTTTTATTAAAATACACACGTAGCATCTAATTTAGTATTTCAACTCAGTCCATAGTCACAAAAAGTCTAATCCTCAAATAAATTAGTTTGCCATTTTATTAATTACAAAAGTTATTTAAATAATTGTTTTCACTATTGTTTTAATTGTTTTAGGGCCTTTAAACATTTTATCAAAGTTTGGTTTCTCCACCATAATTACCTATGTATTATTTGGTTCACTCCGAACATTTAAATCTTAATATTTGAAAACTTTTATTGTTTGCTCGATTTTGAATTTGAAATTTGAACTAGGTTCTGAACTAACGCGAGTTTATCCACAGTAACCGAGGTGACGTGGCATCATTAGTGGGGATTACTGTAGCTTAATTACCCGGGCGTCACAACGGTCTCTTAGATATTGACCCTGTGCCTGGTAAAAGCTCAATTAAAAACTCAATGTCTCTATCCGGTGGCATGCCTGACAACTCCTCTGGAAATACGTCAGGGAAATCCTTCACCACTGGTACTTCCTCCTGTACAACTCCTGATAAGGAATTCACTTGAGTCCTCTTTGGCACATGCCGGCATACATACTTGATCCTTCTTCCTTCTGGGGTAGTAAGCAAAATCGACCTACTGGCGCAGTCAATGTTCCCTCCATACTTTGATAACCAATCCATGCCTAATATTACATCCAGTCCTTGTGGATCCAATACTATTAGGTACGAGGGGAACATGTAGTTACCAATCCTTAATGGTAACCGATCACACCATAGGCTAGCCATATACTCTGCTCCTGGCAAGGTTACTAACATGGGTGACCTAAGGGCTTGGGTTGGCAGGTTATACTTATCCACAAATCCCCCTGATATGTATGAATGCGATGCACCATTATCAAAAAGAATGATTGCAGTAAATGACTTAACCAAAAACTTACCTACAACTGCATCGGGTTGCGCTTCAACCTCCTCCAAGCTAACGTGGTACACTTGTCCCCTATTGAAAGGGTTGGGCTTCTTCCCAGAGCTTCCATTGTCATTTCCATTCTTTGCTTCAGAACACTCCGTGGCGTAATGTCCATTCTTCCCGCACTTGAAACAAGTAATGTGACTTAGATCCTGCTACGTCTTGAGCTTGCGTTGGTTTTTCTTGAAGAGGAAAGGGTGATGCAGCACAGTAGCGTAAGTATTTCCCTCAGTTTTTGAGAACCAAGGTATCAATCCAGTAGGAGGCTTCTCAACAAGTCCCACGAACCTACACAAACAAACAAAGAACTCGCAACCAACGCGACAAAGGGGTTGTCAATCCCTTCACGGCCACTTGCGAAAGTGAGATCTGATAGAGATAATATGATAAGATAAATATATTTTTGGTATTTTATAATATAGATGCAGAAAATAAAGATGCAAATAAAAGTAGATTGGAAGCAAATATGATAAGAGATAGACCCGGGGGCCATAGGTTTCACTAGTGGCTTCTCTCAAGAGCATAGGTATTACAGTGGGTGAACAAATTACTATCGAGCAATTGATAGAAAAGCGAATAATTATGACGTTATCTAGGCATGATCATGTATATAGGCATCACGTCCGCAACAAGTAGACCGACTCCTGCCTGCATCTACTACTATTACTCCACACCTCGACCACTATCCAGCATGCATCTAGAGTACTATTAAGTTCATAAGAACAGAGTAACGCATTAAGCAAGATGACATGATGTAGAGGGATAAACTCAAGCAATATGATATAAACCCATCTTTTTATCCTCGATGGCAACAATACAATACGTGTCTTGCAACCCTTTCTGTCACTGGGTAAGAACACCACAAGATTGAACCCAAAGCTAATCACTTCTCCCATGGCAAGAAAGATCAATCTAGTAGGCCAAACCAAACCGATAATTCAAAGAGACTTGCAAAGATAACTCAATCATATAAAAGAATTCAGAGAAGATTCAATTATTATCCATAGATAAACTTGATCATAAACCCACAATTCATCGGATCTCGACAAACACACCGCAAAAAGAGATTACATCGAATAGATCTCCAAAAGAGAGGGGGAGAACATTGTATTGAGATCCAAAAAGAGAGAAGAAGCCAACTAGCTAATAACTATGGACCCTAAGGTCTATGGTAAACTACTCACAACTCATCGGAAGGGCTATGGTGTTGATGTAGAAGCCCTTCATGGTGGAATCCCCCTCCGGCAGCACACCGGCGATGGCTCCAAGATGGGATCTCGCAGATACAGAAGGTTACGGTGGTGGAAATTGTGTTTCGGTTGCTCCCCGGATGTTTTCAGGGTATGTAGGCTTATATAGGAGGAAGAAGTACGTCGGTGGTCGCCCGAGGGGCCCACGAGACAGGGGGCGCGCCCTACCCTCTTGTGGCTGCCTCGACTGCTTCTTGACTTGCACTCCAAGTCCTCTAGACCACGTTCGTTCCAAAAATCACGCTTCCGAAGGTTTTATTCCGTTTGGACTCCGTTTGATATTTCTTTCCTTCAAAATACTGAAATAGACAAAAAAACAGCAATACGGGTTGGGCCTCCGGTTAGTAGGTTAGTCCCAAAAATGATAATAATGTATAAAATAAAGCCCATAGACATCCAAAACAGGTAATATAATAGCATGGAACAACAAAAAATTATAGATACGTTGGAGACGTATCAAGCATCCCCAAGCTTAATTCCTGCTCGTCCTCGAGTAGGTAAATGATAAAAACATAATTTTTGATGTGGAATGCTACCTAGCATAATTATCAATGTAATTTCTCTTTATTGTGGCATGAATGTTCAGATCCAAATGATTCAAAATAAAATTTCATATTGACAAAAGAAATAGCAATACTTTAAGCATACTAATAAAAGCAATCATGTCTTCTCAAAATAACATGGCTAAAGAAAGTTCATCCCTACAAAATCATATAGTTAGGCTATGATTCATTTTTGTCACACAAAGATGTTCCCAACTTCCATACCCCCGATGACAAGCCAAGCAATTGTTTTGTACTTAAATAATCTCAAACTTTTTCAACCTTCACGCAATACATGAGCGTGAGCCATGGATATATTACTATGGGTGGAATAGAATAATGATTGGGGATTGTGTGGAGAAGAAAAAAAAGGGAGAAAGTCTCACATTGACGAGGATAATCAATGGGCCATGGGAATGCCCATCAATTGATGTCAACATGAGGAGTAGGGATTGCCATGCAACGGATGCACTAGAGCTATAAATGAATGAAAGCTCAACAAAAGAAAATTAGTGGGTGTGCATCCAACTTGCTTCCTCACGAAGACCTAGGGCATTTGAGGAAGCCCATCGTAGGAATATACAAGCCAAGTTCTATAATGAAAAATTCCCACTAGCACTACTAGGGAAAACCCTAGCAGTAGCGCGGGTTTTGTGTCCACTAGTAGCGCGGGAGGCCGCGCTACTAATAAGGCGCTACAGCTATTGCTTAGCAGTAACGCGTGCCCGCACGCGCTACTGCTAGGACAAATAGCTGCAACGTTTATTCAGAACCACGCTACTGCTAAGGTAACTACTTGCAGCATGTTTTCTGTCCATCGCTACTAGTATTTTTATTTTTTTTATTTTTAGTGTATCTATGCGCCATCGTACAAATATTGGTACAATACCAGTTATTAGGTTTACATCATTATGTCCATAACAGTGTGTCAAATGAAGGTGGATTAGGTTCAACTGGAGGCAATATGTGGTGCATGTCAAAAGTATACTACTAATCCAAACTTGATCTAGTTTGGACTAGTAGTACTTTCGATGTGCACCACATGTTGCCTCCACTTGAATCTAATCCGCCAGCACAAGCTATTTAATCATCATCATAGTCATTACCACCAATAGTATTTACTTAATCACCACTAACACTAGCTAATAATAATCATCATAGTCATTACCACCAACACTAGCTATTTTATCATCATAGTAATAGTGTAGCACATCATCATCCTCAAACTCATTTCTAGGTAGCTAATCACTCCTGCTGCTCTCTCTTAGGTAAAATAACATAAAACATGTATAGCTCTCCTCCTTGATCAAACTGGAGCATGCAGATGAACCTGTCTCCTAATCGTGGGTAGCGCATCTGTTTGCTGCCCCCTAGTACTTCTCTACGCTCCCCCATCACATATTTGGTCCAGTCTTGCAGTATTAAGCATCTGTCGGTAATCTTGAATGCACTGGACATGTTTTCTTGCACCGAAATAAGCTGACAATACAAATTAGTTGTCAACTATTTTTGAATAAACAATATCAAAGACATAAATATGGTTGAGAAACTTACATAATGGTATAACTGGAGGCGTCTGCACATCGACCCAGATGTCGGTATTACCTTCAATATCATCTTCCGGACGAATATCAAAGGTGATAACCATATCAGGCTCAAATGCATAAGTCTTGCATAGTGCTCGCCATGTTTTGCATCCAAAATAGGTGTAGTCGTCTGAATTGTATAATTTTGCATGGAAAATATAACCATGCTCGGTCTTCAAGTAAACTTTCTTTTCCTCCATACTATGACTGAAATCTATCTTATCCAATACAAAAACTCTTGCATGGCAGGGGATACTCTAGTAGAATAGTAAAAAATATAAGTTGAAGCAAATGAAGCAGATGTCATGCTTAATTACGAAAAAAGACTTGTCATTGTGACTTAATGTATCCAGTTCGAAGTTCTCGTCTAGCTTGATGCTGAAGCGCCTATCATCATCTAGGAAGATTCCATCGCACGGGCCGCGCTCGTCTTCACAGTATTTGCAAATACCGAAATCCTTTTCGTCGTTAGACATTTCCTATGTTCATAGTTAAAACATTAATTCCAAATCGATCGAAGACAACTACCAAGATACTCAACACACAAATCCGGGGCACTCGATATTTCCTACATATTATGGCACAAGTCATGCCAAAATTCACGGAAAAATCTGGCATGACCTTTGCTAAAATAGGACATATCGACCGCCTGAAATTTGCCGGAACGGAAATGAATCAACACTCCGGCAAAACATAGGCCACTCAGAGGTGTAACCTGCAAACATGACTGGCCACTTGGATATTGAGCAACACAAGATATACATTTCAAAATATCCTATAGGACTCAAATTAGCATGCATTCAATAAGCAAAAGTAAATCATCTCATGCGTCCGTACATCGTCGAATATTATCACTAATACATCACGAATAGTGTCATACATATAACATCACTAATACAACTAAAACTCTAGCACACGACGGGTATCAGCGCGGGCGGTGGAAACCCACAGAGAAGGAACCATCACGGGATCATAGCTCCAGTGAGATCCCTGGAGAACCTGCCAGGTATTGGAGAACGGCCTGTGCTCCAACGCAAACAAGTAGCGACGGACGTGCGCGTCCTCCTCACTGACACGGTGACGCACCATCTCCGCGGAGTCCTCGAGCCTCTGGATCGTCACTAGCCCACGCGACCGCCACCAAAGAAGGTTCGGGTCAATGATAGGCTGGCTCCTCACCAACCTGCGCCCCCCGGTAGGTAGCGCCTCCCAGTACCACCCCGGCGGAGCCCAGTGCTGGACATGGCCGATCTGGTCAAGCAGGTGTCGTCCTCCGCCGACTCGACGACGAGGATGCGGGATAGGCATCGTCCATGTCGAGGCGGGAAAAATTGCTTTAACTAAAAAATAGAAACAAGTTCTTACTAACTAGTTCTATTAATTCAACTAGTTCTTACTAAAAATAAACTTACTATAAATAAAAATATTCTAGTACCTAATTAATACCTAGTTGTTCTCAAAAAAAAATTAGTACCTAGTTCTTACTAACTAATTAGTACCTAGGAACTACTGCCCTAATTACCATCTAAGTAATTAACTAACTAGCACTAAAAATAGCCTAGGGTTCATACTAACTAGCACTAAATAGCTAGGGTTCATACTAAGCAGAGAAGAGGGATCGGAAGGGGAGAGTGCTTACAAAGGGCGGGGAGAGAGATGGGGTCGTGGGAGACGGCGGCACCGAGGCGCGGCAAGGCGGGGTCGGGGGAGATGGCGGCGAGGCGGGGTCGGGGGAGACGGCGGCGAGGCGGGTCGAGGGAGACAGCGGCGAGGCAGGGTCGGGGGAGACAGCGGCGAGGCGTGGTCGGGGGAGACGACGGCGAGGCGGCGTCGGGGGAGACGCCGGCGAGGCGGAGGCGACGAGGAATAGTAGAGGAGAATTGGGGGAGGAAGCAGAGGAGAGGGAATCAGGCCGCGCGGGGGGTTAGGTGAAAATAGCTTTAACTGTAGCATGGGGAGGAAAAACGCGCTGCTGCTAAAATCCGTAGTAGTAGCGTTGTTCGTAGAAGGACGCTACTACTATACCTAGCACGTTGGGAACGGTGTGGCAATTATAGTAGGAGCGCTTTCTGAACCTGCCGCGCTACTGCTAAGCGGCTAACAGTAGCGCGGTTCTGCCAGACGCGCTACTGCTAAGTAGCAATAGCGCCTCATTTTAACAAGCGCTACTGGTAACATTCTGTGTATAAGGTTTTCCCTAGTAGTGTAGTATATGAAAGTGACAACACATGAGACTCTCTACATGAAGAACATGGTGCTACTTTGAAGCACAATATATGAGACTCAATAAAGAACAAGGTGCTACTTTGAAGCACAAGTGTGGAAAAAGAGATAGTAGCATTGCCCTTTTATATATTTTCTTCTTTTTTTTTCTTTTTTTTCTTTTTTTCTTTCTTCTTTTTTTTCTTTGGCCTTTTTTTTCTTTTTGGCCTTTTTTTGGCTCTAATAACGATGATCATCACACTTTTATTGATTACAACACATGAATTACAACTGGAAACTAAAACAAGATATGACTCTATATGAATGCCTCTGGTGGTGTACCGGGATGGTGCAATGAATCAAGAGTGACATGTATAAAAAATTATGCATGGTGGCTTTGCCACAAATACGATGTCAACTACATGATCATGCAATGGCAATATGACAAAAGTAATGTATGTCATGATGATGATAAACGGAACGGTGGAAAGTTGCATGGCAATATATCTCGGAATGGCTATGGAAATGCCATAAATAGGTAGGTATGGTGGCTGTTTTGAGGAAGATGTAAGGAGTTTTATGTGTGATAGAGCGTATCATATCACAGGGTTTGGATGCACCGGTGAAGTTTGCACCAACTCTCAAGGTTAGAAAGGGCATTGCACGGTACCGAAGAGGCTAGCAATGATGGAAAGGTAAAAGTGCGTATAATCCATGGACTCAACATTAGTCATAAGAACTCATATACTTATTGCAAAAATTTAGAAGTCATCAAAAACCAAGCACTACGCGCATGCTCCTAGGGGGATAGGTTGGTAGGAAAAGACCATCACTCGTCCCCGACCATCACTCATAAGGATGCACAAGCCAGGTACACTTCATGCTTCAAATTTGTTACACAACTTTAACCATACGTGCATGCTACGAGACTTGCTAACTTCAACACAAGCATTCTTTGAATTCATAATCACCCAACTAGCATGGCTTTAATATCACTACCTCCCTATCTCAAAACAATCATCAAGAATCAAGCTGATCATAGCATCCAATTCACTTCCTATGATAGTTTTTATTATACCCAACTTAGATGCTCATCATTCTAGGACCAATTTATAACCATAGAAAATACCATGCTGTTCTAAAATACTCTCAAAATAATATAAGTGAAGCATGAGAGATCAACAATTTCTTGAAAATTAATCCACCACCGTGCTCTAAAAGATATAAGTGAAGCACTAGAGCAAAAACTATCAAGCTCAAAAGATATAAGTGAAGCACATAAAGTATTCTATCAAATCCTAAGCAAATAGGCTTCTCCAAAAGGTGTGTTATAGAAAGGACGATTGTGGTAAACTAACAAGCAAAAACTAATATAATACACGATGCTCCAAGCAAAACACATATCATGTAGCAAATAAAAATATAGCTCCAAGTAAAGTTACCAATGAACGAAGACGAAAGAGGGGATGCCTTCCGGGGGCATCCCCAAGCTTAGGCTTTTGGGTATTCTTGAATATCTTGGGGTGCCTTGGGCATCCCCAAGCTTAGGCTTTTGCCACCCTTTATTCCATAGTCCATCAAATCTTTACCCAAAACTTGAAAACTTCACAACACAAAACTCAACAGGAAATCTCATAAGCTCCATTAGTGAAAGAAAACAAAACCACCACATAAGGTACTGTAATGAACTCATTCTTTATTTATATTGGTGTTAAACCTACTATATTCCAAGTTCTCTATGGTTCATACCCTTACATACTAGCCATAGATGCATGAAAATAAGCAAACAACACACGAAAAATAGAATCTGTCAAAAACAGAACAGTCTGTAGCAATCTGTAACTAACGCAAACTTATGGAACCTTAAAAATCCTACCAAAATAGGAAGTCCTACAATTTGTTTATTGAACAGTAGCAAAAAGAATCAATGCAAAATCTCGTTCCTGTGATTTATTGAATTTTTTCTCGTGAGCGTAAAGTTTCTGTTTTTCAGCAGAATCAAATCAACTCATATCATAGGTTATCCTATAGGTTCTACTTGGCACAAACACTAAATAAAACATGAAAACACATCTAAACAGAAAGTAGAAACAAAATTTAACACTAAACAGGAACAAAAACAAAAAACATAAAGAAAATTGGGTTGCCTCCCAACTAGCGCTATTGTTTAACGCCCCTAGCTAGGCATAAAAGCGAAGATAGATCTAAGTAGTGTCATCTTTGGCACTTGGTTCATTAATAGAGCAATTATAATATTTAGGGGTTGCTCCCTTTTTAGTAATGATAAAACCTTTAGGCAAAAATTCAAGAACTCGTTTGTAGCAAAAGGTTTCTTAACGATAGAGAGACAATTGGGATGAACACTCATGGATTTGAGATCCGCATCTCCCTTACTAGAGGTTTCACCTTTATTTTTAGGAACATAAATAAACTTGGAAGTTTTGGTAGGGGGTTTCGAAGTATTTTTCATGGAGGAAAACGCAGAACCTAAGTTAGTAATGATATCCTCAAGTTTACCAATTCTTGCAGAATCTAGATCTATTTTTTCATTAACTATAGGTTCTTTCTCTTTAAGATTTTTCAAAGTAACCCCAACCCTAGATCCGTATTGGGCAATTTGATTATGAATCTTTCTATCCAAATTTTCAATTAACTCAACAGTGGCAATTTTATTCTCAATGATCTCAAGACGTTGCATAAAATGTTCCAAAGTTAAAACAGTTCCATTAACCAAAAGAGGTGGTGGGCCAAACAAATCCATCATAGCATTATAAGCTTCAAACGTGTGGCTATTCAAGACATCCCCTCCGGCAATGGTATCAAGAACACATCTATTCCAAGGGGTAATGCCCACATAAAAATTGCGAAGAAGAATGGAAGTAGAAAGCTTCCTAATAGATTTATTTTGAGCATTGCAAATTCTATGCCAAGCATCTTTTAAATTCTCGCCATCCCTTTGCTAAAAATTGAGAATTTCATGTTTGGGAGTAATAACAAGGATATGAGAACTAACCATAACGACAAGGTAAACGATCTAACACACGAGCAAATAGAAAATGGCAAACGGAAAAGAGAGGATAAGATTGGGAAAGAGAGGGCGAATAAACCGGCAAAGGTGAAGTGGGGGAGAGGAAAACGAGAGGCAAATGGCAAATAATGTAAATGCGAGGGAGATGAGTTTGTGATGGGTACTTGGTATGTCTTGACGTGAGCGAAGACCTCCCCGGCAACGGCACCAGAAATCCTTTTTGCTACATCTTGAGCTTGCGTTAGTTTTCCTTGAAGAGGAAAGGGTGATGCAGCATAGTAGCGTAAGTATTTCCCTCAGTTTTTGAGAACCAAGGTATCAATCCAGTAGGAGGCTTCTCAACAAGTCTCACGAACCTACACAAACAAACAAAGAACTTGCAACCAACGCGACAAAGGGGTTGTCAATCCCTTCATGGCCACTTGCGAAAGTGAGATCTGATAGAGATAATATGATAAGATAAATATATTTTTGGTATTTTATAATATAGATGCAAAAAATAAAGATGCAAATAAAAGTAGATTGGAAGCAAATATGATAAGAGATAGACCCGGGGGCCATAGGTTTCACTAGTGTCTTCTCTCAAGAGCATAGGTATTACAGTAGGTGAACAAATTACTGTCGAGCAATTGATAGAAAAGCGAATAATTATGACGTTATCTAGGCATGATCATGTATATAGGCATCACGTCCGCAATAAGTAGACCGACTCCTGCCTACATCTACTACTATTACTCCACACATGGACCGCTATCCAGCATGCATCTAGAGTATTAAGTTCATAAGAACAGAGTAACGCATTACGCAAGATGACATGATGTAGAGGGATAAACTCAAGCAATATGATATAAGCCCCATCTTTTTATCCTCGATGGCAACAATACAATATGTGTCTTGCAACCCTTTCTGTCACTGGGTAAGAACACCGCAAGATTGAAACCAAAGCTAAGCACTTCTCCCATGGGAAGAAAGATCAATCTAGTAGGCCAAACCAAACAGATAATTCGAAGAGACTTGCAAAGATAACTCAATCATATAAAAGAATTCAGAGAAGATTCAATTATTAACCATAGATAAAGTTGACCATAATCCCACAATTCATCGGATCTCGACGAACACACCGCAAAAAGAGATTACATCGAATAGATCTCCACAAGAGAGGGGGAGAACATTGTATTGAGATCCAAAAAGAGCGAAGAAGCCAACTAGCTAATAACTATGGA
Source organism: Triticum dicoccoides (assembly GCF_002162155.2). Classification (NCBI taxonomy): domain Eukaryota; kingdom Viridiplantae; phylum Streptophyta; class Magnoliopsida; order Poales; family Poaceae; genus Triticum; species Triticum dicoccoides. The sequence goes on along the minus strand of NC_041389.1, from coordinate 56,023,365 downwards.
CCCGAAGGTCTGTGGTAAACTACTCACAACTCATCGGAAGGGCTATGATGTTGATGTAGAAGCCCTCCATGGTGGAATCCCCCTCCGGCAGAATGCCGGCGACGGCTCCAAGATGGGATATCGCGGATACAGAAGGTTACGGTGGTGGAAATTGTGTTTCAATTGCTCCCTGGATGTTTTCGGGTATGTAGGCTTATATAGGAGGAAGAAGTACGTCGGTGGCCGCCCGAGGGGACCACAAGATAGGGGGGCACGCCCTATAGTGGGGGCACCCTACCCTCTTGTGGCCGCCTACACTGCTTCTTGACTTGTACTCCAAGTCCTCTGGATCACGTTCGTTCCAAAAATCACGCTTCCGAAGGTTTTATTCCGTTTGGACTCCGTTTGATATTCCTTTCCTTCAAAATACTGAAATAGACAAAAAAAACAGCAATATGGGCTGGGCCTCCGATAGTAGGTTAGTCCCAAAAATGATAATAGTGTATAAAATAAAGCCCATAAACATCCAAAACCGGTAATATAATAGCATGGAACAATCAAAAATTGTAGATACGTTGGAGACGTATCAGATCCTTCTTGGCAGGCGTTGCTGGGTTGGAACGGTTTCATGCCGTTGCTTCCTCTATTCCCATTCCCATTCTTGGGGCCACTATGATTATGCGAACTTCCTCCATTGGAATTATGGCCTCCATGGTAATGGTGAATGTGTCCTCCCGAGTTCGGGGTAAAACGAGGCCTCTGCTGAGCTCCTGAATTGTACTTCCCTTGTCCATACTTTCTCTTGCGGTTGTCAATCTGCTGCTGCTTCCCTTCAATCATAAGAGCTCTATCTACCAACTCCTGGTAGTTGTTGAAGGTTGCCACCATCAACTGCATGCTCAGCTCATCATTCAGTCCTTCCAGAAACTTCTCCTGCTTAGCGGCATCTGTAGCGACGTCATCTGGGGCATAACATGCTAACTTACTAAAATCATCCACATACTGGCCCACTGTGCGTCCTCCTTGGCGCAAATTGCGAAACTCGCGCTTCTTCATGGCCATAGCTCCTACTGAAACATGGGCAGTGCGGAAAGCCTGCTGGAACTGGTCCCATGTAATAGTGTCAATGGGGTAAGTGACTGTGAAATTCTCCCACCATGATGCTGCGGGTCCATCAAGCTGATGTGCGGCAAAACACACTCTTTCCGCATCTATGCATCCTACAGTGGTCATCTCTCTTCCAATCTTGCGGAGCCAATCGTCTGCAACTATCGGCTCAGTGCTACTAGAGAACACTGGCGGATTCAGCCTTAGAAAACGGGCTAAGTGATCAATAGGTGGTGGTGGGTTCTTGTTGTTGTTGTTCCCCTAGTTCTAATTCTAGACTAGTAGCTGCATCAGGGTATTCTGCTGCTGGATCAACTGAGTGAGCTCCGGTCGGAAAGCAAATCCATTGTCACATCTCGGAGGCATCCGATGGGTTTAGAAAAGGTGAGAAAACAGAATAGAATGAGGTCTAGAAGGAAAACACTATCCATATGCGCATGAGACAAACACAAACATATCACTTCAATCAATTCAAACAAGGGCATACAATCGGTCTAACTATTGTTACAAATGTGCTCGGACTATACTATATACATGCGGAAATACTACAAGTGATATGGTGGTTGACTAGAAGTTTTAAATAGTGGAAGACTCCATGATATCTGCTCCAGCTTCATCAACATAGTCATCATCACTATCGTCGGGGTCTGAGTCGGTGTCGTCGATGATGATGTAGTCCTTCGAACGAATGTCCTTGGAATCATCATCATCCCCTCCTGGCGCGGGGTCTTCTATGAATACTCCTAGCTTCCTTGTCAGATCATCATTCTTCTCCACTAGTATCGTCATTTCCATCCTCATATCCATCGCATGTAGACTTGAGTTCTTCCTCCAGCTCCGTGATCCTGATCATTGCCTCCTTTAGATCTATCATGCCTGCGCACATCTGGTTCTCATAGCGACGAATGTGCTGGTTTAACTCCTGGATGAAAGATGCAATGGACCTATCCCTCCTGGTGCTGATCATCTCCCATTGCTCATCTCAGCGCCCACAAATCTGGTAGATAGTATCCTTGAGATCCTTGTGGTAAACTTCTCCAATGCGTCCCATGGTGATGTGGGCTGCCATGCTCTTTCCTAGACTCCAGGTTGGTGCATCAAAGGAAAACTATATGGGCTCAGTGACCGGCATGAACGTCCTTCCTGGAACTTGAACTCGAATCATCCAATGCTCCTCTTCTGGTAAAGTGGCGATGTAGGTCTCGGTGAAGCTTCGTATTCCAATGTTCAAGTACCTAGTAACTTCCTTCAAGTGTCGTCCAAAAGGAGTGTCTTCATCTGGTTGTGTAAACTTGTTCCTTGCATCCGTCATCCTATAGAGTAGAAAAGGGAGAGGAGTCAGAAATGAGAAGAGAGGAGTGACCTATGGTTTTAGCTTAGTGGTCGTGTCCTACAGTCAGCGTGTGCTCTGATACCATCTTGTAGCGACCAGACCTCAGACAGTCTAGTCTCTGTGCCTCAGTGTCATCCCTGGATCGGTAATGCAGACACGCACAATACTTGAGGTTTTATAACAGAGTTTCAATCACACACTTATTACATCGAATGTCTCAAAATAGAACTTATTACAATAATATGGCTTAAGGCCATCTAAAAACGATAACAGCGGAAGGCTTGGAAGATAAAGTGAGTCCATCAACTCCAACGACATAGCTGAGTGAACGACAAAGACCTACGACACCTTACTCGTCGTCTGAAAAGTCTGCAACATGAATTGTTGCAGCCCAAAACGGTTCAGCACATGGAATATGCTGGTAATGTAACACATAGAGTAATGAACAGAATGAATGCTATCACTACATGCATATATGGCTGGTGGAAAGTTCTATGTTTACAGTTTTGCATAAAGCCAATTTTTCCCTACAACAAAGGAATAAATTTCATTTAACTATCATGGTGGTTTTTAAACATTGAGAAGGTTACTCCAACTCAATCCTAATTAAGCATCATCATTAAACCCACCAAGTTAAATTTAGAGTGATGAGATCAACGTGATAATTCAAGAACCAGATACTCAAGATGTCCATAACCGGGGACACAGCTAACCATGATTTGTTTATACACTCTATAGAGGTTTGCGCACTTTTCCCCACAAGACTCGAACACATCCATAATCGGAGATTCGAGACACAATCTTTTTGAAGCATTAACTCTCTACTCTGGGTAGACAGTACCACCTACAACCCACTACATCTGCTAGTCTACCTCTTCAAGAGCTTCACGCAACTTACTTAACTATGACAGAGCCCATATTGGCTTGTGGATGCACACGGAAGTTTCTAGCATGAATAATCTTATGATCCCTTTGAGTCTGGGTGGCAAACCGTAGGATGATCACGCGGGTACTCCGGGATATCCTAGGACAACACTGGATTCTCCAGGTGCCCTGACAACCACTGGGTACTCCAGGGTGCCTCAACCAATCCACCCAGATATGTATTTAAGTAGCCACCTTAAGTTAACCATTAATTAACAATACTCACATCTGTCATGGATACACTCACCTAAACCACGTCTACGAGCATAGCATAGCAATATAAGCATAATGTATAAGTAACTCCCAAAGGTTTGATAATAAGCATGGCAATAGGTTCTATCTCATCATCTACTTCCCAAAACCCACATGTTATTCAGATCCTAACCATGCATTGTTTTAGGGTTGATCTAATGCATAAAAACCGGGTAATAAAGAGGTATGATCAAAGTGTTACTTGCCTTGCTAATGATCAGCAAAACCTAGGGACTCGTAGTAGCACGCTTCGCACTCCGGGTACTCTATCGCAAACAAACAATAACATACATAAGCACTCAACTAGAAGCATGGGTAAAACTCAAATAAGAGATCTAACTAGAAAGTTCAACTGAAGAACTCCGATTTGCAAAAAGAATCAAATCAAACGGAGCAACGAAACTCAAACTGCGAAAGAAACAAGATTTGATTACTAATCTGGACTAAATTCAAATTTTACAGTACCAAAATCTTGTTCAAGTTGGTTAAACAGAAAGAAGGCTTCGAGACGAAGATCTAGGCGCTTGAATCACCTGATTCAGATAAGCGAGCGAAAAGATAAACTAAAACAAAGATCAGGGCAGAAATCGCGATCGAAAATAATCGCGGGAAAACCCTGGAAAATAAAACACGACGAACAGGCTAACGAACGAAGTTCGCTATCTGCGGCTAACGGAAGAACAGCGTTCGTTAAAATGAACGTACGGACGAACTTCCGCTATTTAACTAAACCGGAAAAATAAACGAACCGATCTAAAAAAATAAACCTATGGTTTCTTAAAAAACCCGATCGATTTTCTGGGAAAAATCGGAGGCGGCGGCGGCGGCTATACCTCCAGTGAGGCCGGGTTCGACAGCGGGGCGGTGGGGCGGTGGCTCCAGCCGCGAGCTGCAATGGCGGGGCTCCGGTGGCGGGCGGCGGTGGGACTGGCGCTAGGGTTCGGCGGGGCTGGCGGGCCTCGGCGGCTTATAAGGTCGGCCGGGTCGGAGTCCTAGTCGGGCACGGCCCGGCTAGGTCGGTTAATTTTTTTAAATAATCCTGACGCAGAAAAACTAATAAAAGTAATACTAAACCGAGTCCAAAAATCCCGAAACAAATTTTCGCGGTCCTCTAATAATATTGCGGACATAGTGAACATTTATTTGGGCCTCTAATGCAATTTTGAAAAACACATTTTTTCCTAATTCAAATAAAATAGCAATAAAACTTCGAATAAAATTCTTATTTGATTTTAATATTTTTCCTCCAATATTTCTTTATTTTGGAGAAGTCATTTTATCCCCTCTTTTTTATTTTCATATAAGAAATATTTGAAGAGAAAAATAATTAAAACCAAATGACCCTCTTTTCAAAATTTGAGAAAACTCAAATATGAAAATAACGAGATCCCCAACTCTCTCCGCGGGTCCTTGAGTTGCGTAGAATTTCTAGGATCAACCAAAATGCAATAAAATATGATATGCAATGATGCTCTAATATATAACATTCCAAATTGAAAATTTGGGATGTTACAAACTGGCAATGGATGTACGGTGACAGACACACCTCCGAGTACATTAGGGCGTGCGTATTTTTCTCGAAGTGGCTGAGGCAAACAAGCAGAATGGTTTTATGTGTTGTCCATGCCCTATATGTGGGAATACGAAGTCTTACTCTGACTCGAAAACCCTTCACACCCACTTGCTTTATGACAGTTTTATGCCACACTATAATGTTTGGACCAAGCACGGAGAAATAGGGGTTATGATGGAAGACAACGAAGAAGAAGAGGACGATGACAACTATGTTCCCCCTGAATATGGTGATGCTGCAACGGGGGAAGCTGCTGAGGATCAAGAGGAACCAGACGATGTGCCCGATGATGATCTCCGCTGGGTCATTGTTGATGCAAGGATACAATGCGAAAGTCAAAAGGAGAAGCTGAAGTTCGATCGCATGTTATAGGATCACAAAAAGGTTTGTACCCCAATTGCGAAGATGGCAACACAAAGCTCGGTACCGTACTGGAATTGCTGTAGTGGAAGCCAGAGAATGGTGTGCTTGACAAAGGATTTGAGAAGCTATTGAAAATATTGAAGAAGAAGCTTCCAAAGGATAACAAATTGCCCTACAGTACGTATGGAGCAAAGAAGGTTGTATGCCCTCTAGGATTGGAGGTTCAGAAGATACATGCATTCCCTAATGACTGCATCCTCTACCTGGTGCATACAAGGATTTGAACGCATACCCAGTATGCGGTGCATTGCGGTAGAAGATCAGACGAGATGACCCTGGTGATGTTGACGACGAGCGCCCTAGGAAGAGGGTTCCTGCCAAGGTGATGTGGTATGCTCCTATAATACCATAGTTGAAACGCCTATTCAGAAACAAAGAGCATGCCAAGTTGATGCGATGGCACAGAGAGGACCGTAAGAAAGACGGGAAGTTGAGAGCACCCGCTGACGGGTTGCAGTGGAGAAAAATCGAGAGAAAGTATTGGGAGGAGTTTGCAGGTGACGGAAGGAACGTATGGTTTGGTTTAAGCACGGATTGCATTAATCCTTTTGGGGAGCAGAGCAGCAATCATAGCACCTGGCCTGTGACTCTATGTATCTATAACCTTCCTCCTTGGCTCTGCATGAAGCGGAAGTTCATTATGATGCCAGTTCTCATCCAAGGCCCTAAGCAACCCGGCAACGACATTGATGTGTACCTAAGGCCATTAGTTGAAGAACTTTTATAGCTGTGGATTGGAAACGGTGTACGTGTGTGGGATGAGCACAAACTGGAGGAATTTGACCTGCATGTATTGCTGTTTGTCACCATCAATGATTGTCTTGCTCTCAGTAACCTTTCAGGACAGACAAATAAGGGATACCACACATGCACGCACTGTTTAGATGACACCAAAAGTATATACCTGGACAAATGCAGGAAGAATGTGTACCTGGGGCATCGTCGATTCCTTCCGACCAACCAACAATGTCGAAAGAAAGGCAAGAATTTCAAAGGCGAGGCAGATCACCGGAAGAAACCCGCCAAGCGTACCGGTGATCACGTACTTGCTATGGTCAATGATCTAAAAGTAATCTTCAGAAAGGGACCCGACGGACTATCTGTTCCGAATGACACTGAGGGACGCGCACCCATGTGGAAGAAGAAATCTATATTTTGGGACCTACCCTACTGGATTGACCTAGAGGTCCGCTCTTCAATCGACGTGATGCACGTGACGAAGAACCTTTGCGTGAACCTGCTAGGCTTCTTGGGCGTGTATGGGAAGACAAAAGATACACCAGAGGCATGGGAGGACCTGCAACATTTGCATGAAAAAGATGGCATGCCACCAAAGCAGTATGAAGATCCTGCCAGCTACGCTCTTACCTAAGAAGAGAAGGAAATCTTCTTTGAATGCCTGCTCAGTATGAAGGTCCCGTATGGCTACTCGTCAAATATAAAGCGAATAATAAATATGGCAGAGAAAAATTTCCGAAACCTAAAGTCTCATGACTGCCATGTGATTATGACACAACTGCTTCCGGTTGCATTGAGGGGGCTTCTACTGGAAAACTTTCAATTAGACATTGTGAAACTATGTTCATTCCTCAATGCAATCTCTCAGAAGGTGATCGATGCAGAAATCCTACCAAGGTTAAGGAGTGATGTGGCGCAATGTCTTGTTAGGTTCGAGCTGGTGTTCCCACCATCCTTCTTCAATATCATGACGCACATACTAGTTCATCTAGTCGATGAGATTGTCGTTCTGGGCCCTGTATTTCTACACAATATGTTCCACTTTGAGAGGTTCATGGAAGTCCTAAAGAAATATGTCTGTAGCCGTGCTAGGCCAGAAGGAAGCATCTCCATGGGCCATCAAACAGTAGATTTCATTGGGTTTTGTGTTGACTTCATTCCTGACCTTAAGAAGACAGGTCTCCCTCAATTGCGGTATGAGGGGAGACTGGGTGGAAAAGGCACGCTAGGAGGGGACTCAATAATATGTAGGGACGGGCATTCTTGGTCTCAAGCACACTGCACGGTTCTACAGAATTCCACCTTGGTGACCCAGTATGTCAATGAACACAAGAACATTCTGCGCTCCAAACACCCGGACCAGTGTGATGACTGGATTACATGTGAACACATCAGGAGTTTCGGCAGTTGGTTCCAAACACGTCTCAGGTGTGACAACACTATTTCTGACGACCTGTACTCGTTGGCGAGGGAACCATCTTCGACTGTAATGACTTACAAGGGGTACGAGATAAATGGGAATACATTTTACATGATCGCCCAAGATCAAAAGAGCACTAACCAAAATAGCGGTGTCTGCTTTGATGCAACAACCAAGAGGGGAAATGACACATATTATGGTTACATGGTGGACATATGGGAACTTGACTATGGATATGATATTAAGGTCCCTTTGTTCAAGTGCAAATGGGTCAATCTGTCATGAGGCGGGGTACAGGTAGACCCACAGTACGGAATGACAATAGTGGATCTGAACAATTTGGGGTACACAGACGAACCATTCGTCCTAGCCAATGATGTGGCGCGGGTTTTCTATGTGAAGGACATGTCTACCAAACCGAGAAAAAGAAAAGATAAGGAAGCGGATACATCATACAGTGAGCCAAAGCACCACATAGTTCTTTCAGGAAAAAGAGACATTGTGGGATTGGAGGGCAAGATAGACATGTCTAAAGATTATGAAAAGTTTCATGAAATTCCTCCCTTCAAAGTCAAGGCTGACCCAAGCATCCTGTTAAACGATGAAGATTATCCATGGTTACGACGCAATAAGCAAGGGACACAAGCAAAGAAAAAGTGAAGACTTTCTATCCAGAACTATTATGATGATGCCTTTGATCTAGAATATCACTACAGTTACATGTGAACAAAAGAAATCCCTTTGTAACAGATGAGTTTTCGTCCGAAACCCTAATACTTCCAAAGAGATTGTCTGTTTTGCACACGAAGTGCATCCAGCTTTTGTCGTAACCCTCTCAACTTTTTAGGACATGCTATGTGGGTGAAATGATGATACCATGCCAACTTTCAACCTTTTTAGAGTTCATTTTTTGTGCTTTTCAATTTAAGGGTCATTTAGCTGAAAGAATGAACTAATAGCAAAAAGAATGAACTAATAGCAAAAATAATGAACTAAAAATAATCAATTAAAATATTCTATTATGATCAACTAAAACAAAACTATAATATCCTTCAATAGCAAAAAGAATCAACTAAAAAGCTTTTATAAAACTCCAATAGCAAAAGGAATCAACTCAAAAAACTTTTATAAACCTCTAGTATTATTGAAACTAAAATTATATAAAATTTATGCAACCAAAATTATCAAAGTATTTTCTGTTCAAAACATTAAAGCAAAAAAGAATTTTCGTAAAGAATTTTTTTGTTATAAACTTTAATTGCAAAAAGAATTATCATAAAGAATTTTTTTGTTAGAAACTAAAATAACAAAATCTGTTTTTGAATATAATGATAAAACACGGTGATATTAAATAGCAGGAAAAAGAATCACTCAAAAATCTATCTTTATAGTAAAGCTATTCAAAAACTAGTGATTCACACAAATTTCAAAAAAAAATCAAATTTAAACTATTCAAACTGGAAAACAAATGGCACAAAGAGAAAGTTTATAATTTTTATTACTAAAGCAAAAAGAAATAAAAAAATAAAGTAAAAAACAATAGATAATAAATAATGCAAAAAACAAAACAAAAAACTGGAAAAAAATAAAAAATGCCACCTACTGGGCCACCACGGCCTGAATAAGACAAGAAACCCAGCTAGCCAGGATTCAGGCACACAGAAGGCCCAGCAGGCCCACAGGCATAGCAGTGTCAGTTTAGGCCCATATGCCTGCAGTTCAGAGGAGTTTGAGAGGGAAGAGGCAGCGGGGCTTATAAAACAGGTGCGGGGCGCTCTCAACTAGCAAGGTAGGACTAAACTCCCACCACTACCCTGCTGTGCAAGGCCATTGGTACCGGTACCAATGCCCCCCTTTAATCCCGGTTGGTGCCACCAACCGGGACCAAAGGCCCCCTGCTTCTCTCCCTTTGGGCTGCTGAAAAGAGGCCTTTGGTCCCAGTTGGTGGCGCAACCGGGACTAAAGGTGGGCATCGGTACTGGTTGGTGCCACCAACCGGGACCAAAGAGTTGGGTATATAACCAACACTTGTGAAAATTTAAAGTTCATCTCGCAATTGCCTCCCGACGCCGTGCCGGACCGCGCCCTCGCTGTCGCCGTGCGCCGTCCTCGTCGCCGACCTCAAGCCCGCCGTCCTCGTCGCCGACGCGCCCTCAGCCGCGCCCTCATCGCCGCCGACGCCCTCTGCCCCGACGCGCCCCTGCCCGCCCTGACGTTGCCCGCCGTCCTCGTCACCGACGCGCCCTCGGTCGTGCCCTCACCGCCGCTGATGCCCT
>NC_041389.1:55959573-56012869 GCF_002162155.2 Triticum dicoccoides | reverse complement strand
TTTTTTAGAGTTTCATATATATATATATATGTATGTATGTATTTTTTAGATATATGTAGTTTTTAGATGTATTTTTTGTATGCATGTATGTACTTTTTATATGTATGGAAAAGAGGAAGAAGGAAGAAAAAGGAGAGGAAAAAGGAAAATAAGAAGAGGAAGAAGGAGAAGAAGAAGAAGAAGAAGAAGAAGAGAGGAAGAAGAGGAGAAAAAAAAAGAAGAGGAAGAAGAAGAAAAAAAAGAAGAGAAGAATAAATAGAGGAGAAGAAGAAAAATAGTCTATTTTTCTTCTTCTCCTCTATTCCTTCTTCTCCTCTTTTTTTCTTTTTTTCTTCTTTTTTTCTTCTTCTTCTTCTCCTCTATTTTTTCTTCTTCTTCCTTGATAACCACAAGTGTAGGGGATCGCAATAGCTTTCGAGGGTAAAGTATTCAATCCAAATTTATTGATTCGAGACAAGGGGAGGCAAAGAAAATTATTGAGTATTAGCAGTTGAGTTGTCAATTCAACCACACCTGGATAACTTAGTATCTGCAACAAAGTATTTAGTAGCAAAGTAGTATGATAATAAAGGTAACGATAGCAAAAGTAATATTTTTGGGTTTTGTAGTGATTGTAACAATAGCAACGGAAAAGTAAATAAGCGAAACACAGGATGTGAAAAGCTCGTAGGCATTGGATCAGTGATGGATAATTATGTCGAATGTGATTCCTCATGTAATAGCTATAACATAGGGTGACACAGAACTAGCTCCAGTTCATCAATGTAATGTAGGCATGTATTCCGTATATAGTCATACGTGCTTATGGAAAAGAACTTGCATGACATCTGTTGTCCTACCCTCCCGTGGCAGCGGGGTCCTAGCGGAAACTAAAGGACATTAAGGCCTCCTTTTAATAGAGAACCGGAACAAAGCCTTAGCACATAGTGAATGCATGAACTCCTCAAACTACGGTCATCACCGAGAAGTATCCCGATTATTGTCACTTCGGGGTTGTCGGATCATAACACATAATAGGTGACTATAGACTTGCAAGATAGGATCAAGAACGCACATATATTCATGAAAACATAATAGGTTCATATCTGAAATCATGGCACTCGGGCCCTAATGACAACCATTAAGCATAGCAAAGTCATAGCAACATCAATCTCAGAACATAGTGGATACTAGGGATCAAACCCTAACAAAACTAACTTGATTACATGGTAAATCTCATCCAACCCATCATCGTCCAGCAAGCCTACAATGGAATTACTCACGCACGGTGGTGAGCATCATGAAATTGGTGATGGAGGATGGTTGATGATGACGACGGCGACGAATCCCCCTCTCCGGAGCCCCGAACGGACTCCAGATCAGCCCTCCTGGGAGAGATTAGGGCTTGGCGGCGGCTCTGTATCGTAAAACACGATGAAACTTTCTCTCTGATTTTTTCTCCACGAAATGGAATATATGGAGTTGGAGTTGAGGTCGGTGGAGCCTTAGGGGGCCCACGAGACAGGGGGTGCGCCCAGGGGGGTGGGCGCACCCCCCACCCTCGTGGACAGGGTGTGGCCCCCCTGGTCTTGATTCTTTCGCCAGTATTTTTTATATTTTCCAAAAAGTGCCTCTGTGGATTTTCAGGTCATTCTGAGAACTTTTGTTTTGTACACATAAAACAACATCATGGCAGTTCTGCTGAAAACATCGTCAGTCCGGGTTAGTTTCATTCAAATCATGCAAGTTAGAGTTCAAAACAAGGGCAAAAGTGTTTGGAAAAGTAGATACGTTGGAGACGTATCAACTCCCCCAAGCTTAAACCTTTGCTTGTCCTCTGGGGATGCTGCCTGCTACGTCTTGAGCTTGCGTTGGTTTTCCTTGAAGAGGAAAGGGTGATGCAGCAATAGTAGCGTAAGTATTTCCCTCAGTTTTTGAGAACCAAGGTATCAATTCAGTAGGAGGCTCCTCAAAAGTCCCATGCACCTACACAAACAAACAAAGAACTCGCAACCAACGCAACAAAGGGGTTGTCAATCCCTTCACGGCCACTTGCTAAAGTGAGATCTGATAGAGATAGTATGATAAGATAAATATATTTTTGGTACTTTATAATGTAGATTGGAAAAGTAAAGATCCAAATAAAAGTAGATTGAAAGCTTATATGATAAAAGATAGACCCGGGGGCCATAGGTTTCACTAGTGGCTTCTCTCAAGATAGCATAAGTATTACGGTGGGTGAACAAATTACTGTCGAGCAATTGATAGAAAAGCGAATAATTATGAGATTATCTAGGCATGATCATGTATATAGGCATCACGTCCGCGACAAGTAGACCGACTCCTGCCTGCATCTACTACTATTACTCCACAGACCGACCTCTATTCAGCATGCATCTAGAGTATTAAGTTCATAATAACGGAGTAACGCATTAAGAAAGATGAACTAACCATACTCACAATAACACCTAGGTCTCACAATTACTCATATCAATAGCATAATCAGCTAGCGAGCCATAGTAATAAAACTCGGATGACAACACTTTCTCAAAACAATCATAACATGATATAACAAAATGGTATCTCGCTAGCCCTTTCTGAGATCGCAAAACATAAATGCAGAGCACCTTTAAAGATCAAGGACTGACTAAACATTGTAATTCATGGTAAAAGAGATCCAGTCAACTCATACCCAATATAAACCAATAGTAATGAATGCAAATGACAGTGTGCTCTCTAGTGGGTGCTGTTTAATAAGAGGGTAATGACTCAACATAAAAGTAAATAGATAGGCCCTTCGCATAGGGAAGAAGGGATTTGTAGAGGTGCCAGAGCTCAATTTTAAAATAGAGATTGAATAACATTTTGAGCAGCATACTTTCACTGTCAACACAACAACTATGAGATGGCTGTATCTTCCATACTACATGCATTATAAGCAGTTCCCAAACATAATGGTAAAAGTTTATACTCCCCCACCACCAACAAGCATGAACCCATGGCTTGCTCGAACAACGAGTGCCTCCAACTAACAACAGCCCTGGGGAGTTTTGTTTAATTATATTGATTTGCTTTGATCTTTTTGGATCATGGGACTGGGCATCCCGGTTACCGGCCCTTTCTCGTGAATGAGGAGCGGAGTCCACTCCTCTTGAGAATAACCCACCTAGCATGGAAGATATAGGCAGCCCTAGTTGAAACAGCAAATGGCGAAGGTGGGGGAACGATCCCTGTTTCCCCTGCTTATAAAGAGGAGGAGGCGAACGTTACGTTTTTTTCCGAATAAAGAATCACCCACGATCTCTCCCACGACGCCGCGTTCGACGTGTGCCGTTACGGGAGGGCGCGGTGGATACGGAGTTAGATTCGGCATAACCCAGGCCCACGCGTGCCCGTGCCCTGTTTTGGGCCTGGCCCAACAGCGCTCGGCACCGTGTGTGGCCCAGGCCCGGGGGCTCCTGTCGGTGTACTAGAGTAGGGGTACCCTAGTATCCCGAACTTGTGCACGGGCAGTCGCAGCACCCCGCAGCAAGGCTTGCCGGGTTTCTGCCAAAGTCCTTCGTTCGTCCCTCTGGAGCCATTCAAGAACAAAGTATTCGAGCCAAGAAGACAGGGCCCCGGCAAGAGGAGCTTGCCGGGAAGAGGCAAAGCCCCGGCAAGAGGAGCTTGCCGGGAAGGCCAACCACGGCACCTCAAAAAACTGGCTACGACGCACCACGCGTCCCGGCAAGACCCGGCGAGCGACAAGCTTCCGGAAGCAACAAGACAACGACCCCGGCAAGGTACTTGCCGGAGGCCAGCTGCCACTCTGTACCCGCGCTCCAGCGCATCCGCCAACGTGTCGCCCTGGGGCCTTCTCAGGGGCATGTGGCGGGAGCCTGTGCGGCTAAGCGGTGCGAGGTGGCAAGCGGAAATGACAAGATGGCCATCGTGGCAAGACGAGGCGCTCCTAACGGTCGCTTTTCTGCACTGTTTGGGCGACGCGGATGGGCATTTAATGCCTTTGTCCCCTGCCGTCAGAGTTAGGTAGGATACACTGTACAAAGTAGTTGTACCAACCACATCTTTTACGTTTTTGCCCTCGCCTACGTTGCCACCTGTCGGTGACCCCTTTAGCGTATAAAAGGAGGCCCATGCGCAACGTAGAGGGGGTTCGGGACATTCGAAACTAGAGAACGCTCACGCTCTCGAGCAGGAACGATATACAATCACAAAGCAGCAGTAGGAGTTTTATCTCTCCGGAGAGCTCCGAAGCTGGGTAAAATCGCTCGTGTGCCTCGCCTCGATCTGCTCTTCGCGCAATCCTCGCCCCCGCCGGACCGAGAAGGGGCCCTGCCCCATAGGTGTTCGCTCCCACGACATCTTTGGTGCACCAGGTAGGGGGCGTTGAGGTTGTGTGAACCTGATCCGGCGTTCACACGAGCCCGACCTTCATTTTCATCATCAACATGCCGCCGAAGAAGAAGGCTTCGGAGGTGGCTGGTCCGTCCGCGTCGATCCCGCCACCACCGGAGCAAACGGGTGGTGGAGTAGACGCCAGCGGAGGAACGGACGTCGGCGAGGGAACTCACGGTGCCGCCAGGTCCAAGGACAAGGCCCCGCAAACCTCGGCGTCCGTGCATGCACCGCGCCCGTCTCAGGAGGCGCGGGACCGACAGCGTCATGGTACTCGCAGTACCATACGCGCGTTAGACCAAGGCCAAGCTGGTGGATCTCATGGTGCTCAAGACCGGCATGCACGCCAACATGCTGGCGCGAGCGAGGTGTGGTCGCCTGGACGGGGTACTGCTCCTTCCAACCCGGTTGGAAGTCCGAGCATATCCCGCTCCTCGCACCGTTCGCCGCCGCCACCGAAGACTCCAGAAGAATCGTTGGCCCGAGCCCAACTGCTCCTGGATTACCCTCCAACGGCGGACAAGATCGACGATTGGAGGGTCACCATTCAGAGTCTCGTCGGCTTCGCCAACAGAGACACTCCACGGCAAGATTGCCAGGCACAAGCCGGTGGCGACAAGACCGATGGGGGTGCAACCACCGTGCATTCTCCACCCCGAAGGCCAAGATCACCGACTCGCCGGATCCCCCTCGACGAAGACTCCACTGCGTCATCGGATCCACGAGCCCGTCATGATCAGCGCCAAGTTCTCCACGAGCGACAACAAGAGGACGCTCGTACTCGCATCGAGCGTCGAAGAGAAGCGCGACGTCAATCAGACCAACGCGCTGGGCCCGCTGTCGACATGCATGCGCCAGGGGAACCAGGCGACTTGCCGTACGCGGTAGGTTGCCCTGCGTTCACTCGTGAGCTGCGGCGTGTCCAGTGGCCCAGTACAAAGAATTTCAAGCCAGACGTACCGGAGAAGTACGACGGCAGGACGCACCCGTCGGAGTTCCTCAGCATCTACACCATCGCGGTGCAGGCTGCCGGGGGGCGGGATGACAAGATCCTTGCCAACTACTTCCCGCTAGTACTCAAGCCCAATGTCAGATCCTGGCTCATGCACTTGCCGGATAACTCCATATCCTCTTGGGCAGATCTTTGCCACCAGTTTGTCGGCGCTTTCACAGGCGGCCACAAACCTCCTGGCCAAGAGAGCGATCTTCATCTGCTCGCCCAGAAGGAAGGAGAGTCCCTGCGCAAGTACATTCAGAGGTTCAGCCAAGTGCAGCGCAACATCCCAGATGTCCACCCCGCCGCGGTCATCAGCACGTTCCATCAGAACGTGCGAAACCGCAGGATGCGGGAAGATATGGCGATGAGCAAAATCAAGGACGTCAGTGAGCTATATGCCCTGGCCGACAAGTGTGCACGTGCTGAAGAAGGGAGGAAACTCCCCGGAGAGAATGTAGGAGCAGGAGGATCTGACAGTGAGGACGCTGCCCCGGCAAGGAAAGGCCGGCGGCGGAACAACAGAAGGAGGAAAGGCAAAGATGTGCTTGTTGTCGAGCAGTCCGGCAACGGAGGTGGCGCCAAGACAGCCAAGCCTAGTGGTTCCGGCGAGGATGCTGTGGCGGCCGCCGACAAGCAGGACGGCTCCGGCAAGCAGTACTGCAAGATCCACCGCACCAAGGGCCACGATCTCCAGAGTTGCAAGAAGGTTGAGCAGCTTGTTGAGCTGCGGAAAGCTGAGTACGAGCGACGCGACAAGGAGAAGGCCCAGGAAGGTGCTGGTGGTGCCGGCAAGAAACGTCCCGGCCGGGGAGGGCGCCGCGGCAAGGCCAAGCAGCGGCAAGGAGATAGGCCTCCCCGCGGCCGCGACAAGTATGAAGACGAAGATGAGGACGAAGATATGGAGGATGATGAAGCCGATGAGCAGGAGCTTCAAAAAGCCACAGAGGTCCTGTGCGTTGACGGCGGTGCTTCTTTGCATACTTCACACAACCAACTCAAACAGTGGGTGCGGGAGGTCAATGCAGCAGAACCACCTGTCGAGTCACGCAAACCTCTCAAATGGTCCAGCACTCCTATCATTTTCGACATTGAGGACCACCCTGATCGCGTAACTGCGGTCGGGTGCTTGCCGATGTTGGTTTCACCAACTATCCGCAACATCAAGGTCACTAAAATGCTAGTTGACGGCGGGGCCGGCTTGAACCTGATCTCCTCCGCGGTGCTTCAGAAACTCTAGATCCCTGACAGTGAGCTCGAGGAGACTGGTACATTCCAAGGAATCAACCCGGGAAGGAGCAAGTCGAAAGGGAAGATCACGTTGCCGGTAACATTTGTCAGCGAGCTGAACTTCAGGACTGAGAGGGTCACCTTTGACGTTGCCGATTTTCCGTTGCCATACAATGGGATACTCGGCCGTCCAGCACTCGCCAAGTTCATGGCAGCCTCTCACTATGAATATAACATGCTGAAGATGCCGGGTCCGATAAGTGTGATCTCTGTCCCTGACGACAAGAAGGATGCTCTTATCTGCACCGACAAGATCTACCGGGAAGCAGCAACCGCAGCTGATCGCAAGACACTTGCCGCTGAAGCTCCCGGGGGGAAGAAGAAGACCAAGTCCGGCAAGAGCTCTGATGCCCACTCCGGCAAGCGCACCTCTTCAGAGTGCTGCGCTACCATCGAGGACGCACCGTCGAGCTCCACCGGCAAGTGTAAGAAGGCAATGGCAGCTCCGCCAGAAACCAAGAAGGTGTCCGCCAAGGAGGACGGCACTGGTGGTACCTTCACCATCAGTGCCACGCTCGATCCTAAATAGGAAAGCGCGCTCGTTGCTTTCCTGTGGGCGAATGTCGACGTGTTTGCATGGCAACCGTCTGACATCCCCGGTGTTCCCAGAAAAGTAATTGAGCACCACCTTGCCGTTTGTCCTCATGCGCGGCCCGTCAAGCAGAAAGTCAGGAAACAAGCAGTGGAGCGCCAAGAATTCATTGTAGAAGAGATCAAGAAATTGGAAGCAGCAGGCCTTGTCAGAGGAGTGCTCCATCCCACGTGGTTGGCCAATCCTGTAGTCGTGCGCAAGGCAAACGGGAAATGGAGGCTTTGTATCGATTTCACCGATGTTAATAAAGCTTGTCCCAAAGACCCATTTCCCTTGCCGCGCATTGACTAGATTGTCGACTCCACGGCCGGGTGTGATTTGCTTTCATTTCTTGACGCATATTCAGGATATCATCAGATCTTCATGGCAGAGGAGGATGAGGAGAAGACCGCATTTATCACTCCGTGTGGCACATACTGTTTTGTACGGATGCCTTTCGGTTTGAAGAATGCTGGATCAACATTTGCAAGGGCAGTCCATGACGCTTTTGAGCCACAGATGCACAGAAATGTGGAAGCCTACATGGATGACATAGTGGTCAAGAGCAAGGACAAGGCAACTCTGATTCAGGATTTGGACGAGACCTTTACAAATCTGCGCAAGATCAACCTCAAGCTTAACCCCGAGAAGTGCGTGTTTGGAGTTCCTTCCGGCAAGCTTCTCGGGTTCTTTGTGTCTCAGCGGGGAATAGAAGCTAATCCCGACAAGATCAAGGCCATTGAGCAGATTGAAGCACCGAAGCGCGTCAAGGACGTACGGAGGCTTGCCGGCTGCGTGGCTGCTCTCAGCAGGTTTATTTCTAAGTCTGCTGAGCGCGCCCTGCCGTTTCTCAAAATTTTGAAAAGGCAGGTCCAATGAAATGGACTCCGGAAGTGAAGGCTGCGTTGCAGGAGTTGAAGAGGTACCTGTCCTCCACTCCAATACTTGTCGCACCTAGGCCACAAAAGAAGTTGCTGCTGTATCTAGCGGCAACCAATCAAGTGGTTAGTGCTGCCTTAGTGGCGGAAAGGGAGGCGGATGATGAGCCACTAACCGCGGCAAGTGCATCCAGCGACAAGCAGGGGGCTTCGCCGGCACGCTCTGGTCCCGACAAGGATGGATCTACGCAAGCATGTCAAGAGGTGCAGAAGAAAATGGTGCAGCGCCCAGTTTACTTTGTCAGTTCCCTTCTGCAGGGGCTAGGTCAAGTTATTCTGGTGTGCAGAAACTACTCTTCGGCCTTCTCATGGCCTCGAGAAAGCTGCGCCATTACTTCCAAGCACATGAGATTATAGTTGTCACTCGCTTTCTGCTGAAGAGGATACTGCAGAATCCGGAAGCAACAGGCAGGATTGTCGAGTGGGCACTGGAACTGTCAAGCTTTGGCCTCAAGTTTGAAAGCACTTCAACTATCCAAAGCAGAGCATTGGCAGAATTCATAGCAGAGTGGACGCCAAGACCAGACAAAGAAATTCCAGAAACGAGCATCCCCGTCAAGGAAGCAAGCAAAGAGGGGCTGATGTACTTTGATGGTGCCTTCTCGCTGCAAGGCGCCG
The DNA here is from genome assembly GCF_002162155.2 of Triticum dicoccoides. NCBI lineage: Eukaryota > Viridiplantae > Streptophyta > Magnoliopsida > Poales > Poaceae > Triticum > Triticum dicoccoides. Next base: position 56,004,084 of record NC_041389.1, on the reverse strand, counting down.
GTGCGGGCGTGCTACTTGTCGCACTCACCGGAGAGCACCTCAAGTACGTAGTCCAGATGCACTTTCCCAGGGAGCAAGCAATGAATAATACTGCAGAGTATGAAGGTTTGCTTGCCGGGCTCAGGATCGCGGCAGACCTTGGGATCAAGAAGCTCATTGTCAGGGGTGACTCACAGCTTGTCGTCCGCCAAGTGAACAAGAATTATCAGAGTCCATTGATGGAAGCTTATGTTGATGAAGTGAGAAAGCTGGAAGAACACTTTGACGGCCTACAGATGGAGCATGTTCCAAGAGCCAGGAACGACATTGCTGATGGCATGTCGAAGTGCGCCGCACTAAAGTTACCTGTGGAACCAGGGATCTTTGTGCTCAAGCTGACTCAACCATCTGTGACACCATCAACTGGACAGAACAAGAAGAGGAAGTTGATTTCTGGTGACTACTTTCCGGCCGAGCTCCCCGAAGCCACCGCCAAGAAGGTCCCCAGGATCAACGACAAGGGTGCTGAGGAGCAGTCTGCTCTGACAAGCCCTAGGGTTTGTTTCGTTGAAGCAGACGCTCCCGACAAGTTTTGCCCCGGCAAGCTTGCCGGGGATCGTCAAGCTCCGGCCGAGCCACAAGTTCTTGCCGTAGAAGCTGATGTTCCCGCAGCAGAAGATGTGCCTTTGGTCCTTGTTGTCGAGCCGCGAGCTCCAGCATGGGCACAACAGATTGTCCATTTCCTTCAGACAGGAGAACTTCCTGAAGAGCAAGAAGAAGCAGAAAGAGTAGCCCGGCAGTCAAGTATGTACCAGTTTGTTGACAACACACTGTACAAAAGGAGACTCAACGGTGTGAAGTTGAAGTGTGTTTGCCAGGAAGACGGACAAAAGCTGTTGGCGGAGATACATGGAGGCATATGTGGTCACCACATTGGCGCAAGAGCACTTGCCGGCAAAGCGTTCCGGCAAGGTTTCTTTTGGCCGACAGCCCTCCAGGATGCAACTGCACAAGTAACCAAGTGTGAAGCATGCCAGTTCCACTCCAAGCAGATACACCAGCCTGCCTATGCTCTCCAGACGATCCCTTTATCCTGGCCATTTTCGGTCTGGGGGCTCGACATCCTTGGCCCCTTTCCCCGAGCTGTCGGGGGCTTTGAGTACTTGTACGTTGCAATCGACAAGTTCACAAAGTGGCCGGAAGTGGAAGCAGTGAGGAAGGTGACATCACAGTCAGCAGTCAAGTTCTTCAGGTTGATTGTTTGCCGTTTCGGGGTCCCTAACCGGATCATCACCAACAACGGCACACAATTCATGAGCCGCACCTTCATGCAGTACGTCCAGGATCTTGGCACCAAGGTCTGCTTCGCTTCTGTTGCTCACCCGAGAAGCAACGGTCAAGCGGAGAGGGCAAATGTTGAAGTGCTGCGCAGGCTCAAGACAAGGACTTTCGACAGGCTACACAAGTGCGGAAGAAACTGGATTGAGGAGCTGCCGGTGGTTCTTTGGTCGATCAGGACGACGCCAAATCGAGCCACTGGCCAGACACCTTTCGCTCTAGTCTATGGAGCAGAGGCAGTTCTCCCCACGGAACTCGTATATGGATCGCCTCGAGTGCTCGCTTATGATGAGCTTGAGCAAGAGCAGCTGCGATAAGATGATGCGCTGCTCCTTGAGGGAGATCGTCTTGAGGCTGCTGTACGAGCTGCTCGCTACCAGCAAGCTTTGCGCTGCTACCATAGCCGCAAAGTTAATGCCAGAAGCCTCGAGGAAGGCGACCTTGTTCTTCGGCGCGTTCAGTCCGCCAAGAATTCCAACAAGTTGACGCCGAAGTGGGAAGGCCCTTACCGGGTGAAACGAGTCACTAGGCCTGGTGCTGTCCACCTTGAGACCGAAGATGGCTTTCCGGTGAGCAACTCCTGGAATATTGAGCATCTTCGTAAGTTTTACCCGTAAGGCGCAGTTGCCAGAACCCGTTTCGGAAACCACCTTTTGTACAAGTCTTGCCGCTGTTGCATGTAATCCTTTGTACAAAGCCAGGCGCAGACCCTGTGCATAAATAAAGCTCATGTGCTCCGCACGTCCTGTCAATTTCATGCTTTCTATTCTTTTTGCATGTGTTATCTGACACTTTGTGCAGCACCTACCCCCTGTAAGCAATAACGAGCCATAAGGCTCCATATCCTTATTTTCTCTTCTTTCTTTTTCTCAAAGAGAAGGAAGGTTCCCTCGCACACAAGTTTGCCGGGGGGAAGGAGAAGATAATGGAGTGGACCGGGCATCGTTCAAGAAAGTTTCGCCCTTGCCGGGAAGCAAGCAACAGAAAAGCTAAGTTGCCACAGTTTGAGCAATTAGTTTTAAATTTTTTAAGTTATCTTCCTCGAACGATCGTGCTTTGTATGGAAAACCTTTGCGCGGAGGAACCAACTCGTAGCTAGTTGCGCCCTTACATTGTTTCGAGTCCGCTCAACAACTTAAGTGTGCTGCGGCTAGTTGCGACAAGGTTTCTTGTCGGTGGCGGCACCGCCAGCAGGCTGCTGATGTTCCGCACTCAGCGCTCGCGGCAAGGGTACCAGCGCCGACAAGTTCCCTAAAAGCGTAGGGTAAAAACATACAAAGGAGGGAATCAAGTAAAGGAAATAACATTGCAACCACTACCCAAAATAAAGTTTATTACAAGATAAGCTTGTCGCAGCTCTAACAGATTGTTTCCTTAACATGGCTAGCAGCGACAAGAAAAGGAGGAAACGGGCGGCCTAATCTACACGTCCGCCCTCAACCCTCTTGACCTTATTCACCCTGTCCACAATGGGTGCGACAAGGGCCTTGTTGGGGATATTACCACTGGGCGTAAACCGGCTTACTTGGGCCGGGTTAACTTCATAGTGGTATAAGTAGGTGAAGGCCCAAGGCCTATAGTCGGTTTAGAATCTGTATCAGTAAAACCGACCTGATGTATAGCTTGTATTGTAAGTTAGGAATAGAGAGATACCGACCGGGATACGAATATGAACCGGCTGGGACTCTATGGACCAACGGGCGTCACCCGTGTATATAAGGGGACGACCCGGTGGCGGTTCAGGGGAAAAACAACCACAACTCGGGCCTAGGCGAAGCTTGTTTGCTCCCTAGTCATCGAGACCACATCAATTCCATCACAACTAGACGTAGGCTTTTACCTTCATTGAAGGGGCCGAACTAGTATAAACCCCACGTGTCTTTGTGTCCGCTTTAACCCCTTCAAGTAAACTCGTAACGATGGCTCCACGACTAAGTCCTTTCGCTAGGACATCTGCCGTGACAAATCCACGACAGTTGGCGCCCACCGTGGGGCTATCGCACGATGGTTTGACGATCTTGGAGGGCAAGCTCAAAGGACTCGAAGGCTATGTTGTGGGCCGGATGACCAAGAGTCGTCGGGGCAGGATCTACATCGATGATGGAGGATGGGGTCCTGAGGCCGATTCAATCGAGTATGGATACCGGGTCCCCTTTGGCAGCGTACACGTCTTCATCGGCAAGATCGGTGAGCCTGGGCCTGAGCCGGACATCTGCACCGACCCCATCGAGACGGCTCAGCGTGCGAGCTTTACTCAGGTTAAACCGGCCATGAAGCGTGCCTTCATTGGAGTCATCTACGGAGGAGAGCGCGAGGATGAATCAGAGCACGATAGCGAGACCGTCGTCTATTCTGGCGACGAGTCCTCGACCGGAGAGACCGAGTCGCTATACCGGATGCAAGACGATCAAGTTAGGGGTTGTTCCGATGGCGACAGTATTCCGGACCCCCCAGGCCAGATCAACCGGGTTGGAATATTCATGGCTGGCACCCAGGCGGCGAATCATTCTTCGACTGCCGCAGCAATGCTCTCCGGATCCGCAGCGGCAGCGGCAGCAGGGGCAGGAGGCCTTGTGCGCCCGCTGGTTCAAGTTCTATCTGATCTGTTTGATGCACTGGCCGCGCTTATGGCAGAGGATGACCCGGCGGATCAAGATGCTCATAATGCAGAAATCGCAATGGTGAGAGAGCAGATCGTGCAAGCCAAAGCGGATCTGGCAGCAGAAAAAGACCGGATGGCCGCAGAGCGGGCCGCTTTGGACGCACAGGCCTATAAACTCATGCTTGACCAGAATGCATCACAGGAGGTTTTAAAGCGAAAGCACAGATCACGCCTGCCGTTAGGGTTTGACCCCCGAAATCTCTTTCACACTCCGGGAGCCGGACCCAGTAATCCACCGCGGTACCAGGAGACAAACCGGATTGAGGCGCCAGGGCCAGGAGCGACGGTCCAACCTCGCCTGATGGAGCCCCCGCAACAAAATATTGCGATGCCTCCACCGGTGCAGACGCCCCCGGGTCATTATTCGAATCCTATGGAGAACCTTGTTGCGGCCGCAGCACGGTTAGAGGCCATCCCGGTCGAAGGGGATTCTCCGCAAGCAGTAGAAAGGCGCCGGGTTAAGGAGCTTCTCCGGACCGCGCTGATGCAGCAGGAGGCATACTCATACAGCCGTGATCGGATTCATTCTACGCCCCGTCCGAGCCGGAGTTACAGCAGGCGCATAGATGAACCGGCCATATCAAGCAATGCGCACGGCCGTGAAGCGGCCCGTGGTGATGACCCGGCGGGTGGTGTTGTCGATGCTCGGGATGCGGTGAACCGGGCCCGGGCACAAAGGGAGGCCGAGTTAGCAGCACAGGATAATGCGGGCCAACTTACACCGATTCGTTCTGCCACCTTTGCCGGACCGGGAATCACATCTGCTCTGGGAGTGCCTTGCTTGATCCCTGCTTTGCGTAGTGTGCGCCTGCCTAAGGATTTCAAGGGCCCACGCAAGGTGCCGAATTATATCGCTGATTTACCCCCTGAAGCATGGATAGAGAGTTATGAGATGGCCATGGAAATGCTGGATATGGATGAGGCTGCATGTGCCAAATATTTCACCATGATGCTCGAAGGCACAGCTCGTACTTGGTTAAAGAGCCTACCGCCCAATTCTATCAGCTCTTGGGCCCAGTTGCGGAGCCGGTTTATACAGAATTTCAAGGATACATGTAAGCAGCCCAAGTCCATAGTAGACCTGGCGGCTTGTGTCCAGGAAGAAGGAGAATCAACGACCCATTGGGTGCGTCGCGTTTCGGAAATTTTGCACTCGTCTGACAGGATTAATGCTGACTCTGCGGTCTTAACTCTGGAAGGCAACTGCCGGTTTGAGCCTCTAAAATTGAAACTGGGACGCATGAAGCGACTTTGTAATGACATGGGAACCCTCATGGCTGCCCTAGTGAAGTATGCCGATTCGGACAATACCAAGGATCCCGAGCTTAATGATAATGAAACAGGGAAGGGAAAGAAGGATAGCAACTCCAAACAGCAGCAGAATAAACTAGTGGGTCATGGAAACGGAGGCAAGTGCAAGGCGGACGGCAGCGTGGACTTTGTGGCTAACACTAACGCACAGGACAGGGGGCAGCGGCGCAGAGGTAAAGCGACAAATCATAACGGGGCTCCCAATCCTAGTGCAAGCCGTTTGAACTATTTGTTGAATCAGCCTTGCCCAAAGCACGGGACGAAGGAGGCATCGGCTAGCCATCTTTGGAAAGATTGCTACATCATGCAGGAGTTCAAGAACTCTAATGCTTTCCGGTATGATCACAGATCAGGTGGCGGTTCAGGATCCGGTTTCAGCGGGCCGGATCACGAGGGGGTTTCCGGTTCAGGACGTAATCAGGGCGGTCACAACTACCAGAATAATCAGAATAGCCAGCAGCAGCAGCAGCAGTCAGGCTATCAGAGCCAGCAGCAGCAGCAGCAGTCGGGCTATCAGAGCCAGCCGAAGCAGTTGAGCAATGGGCAATACCATGTCTTCACAACGGGCTTGGATAAGCGTGACTGAAAACTCCACCAACGAGCGGTGAATTCTGTTGAACCGGCCTTACCGCGTTACTTACGCTGGTCAGAGCAGCCCATCGTGTGGAGCAGAGAAGGTCACCCGCCCCGGGTTGATAATCCGGGTCAGTTAGCATTAGTGGTGGACCCTTAGGTGGGAGGTTATAAATTCACCAAGGTGCTCATGGATGGAGGAAGCAGTATTAACATACTGTATTATGAGACATTCAGGCGCATGGGACTAACTGACAAGGATCTCAGACCATCAAATACGGTGTTCCATGGTGTTGTGCCAGGCAAATCTGCATATCCTGTTGGTAAAATAGGTCTAGATGTGACTTTTGGAGACGAGCACGACTCCCGGTCGGAAAAATTGAGCTTCGAAGTGGTGAAGATCCAAAGCCCGTATCACGCCTTGTTTGGGCGACCGGCTTATGCCAAATTCATGGCGCGGCCTTGCTATATCTACCTACAGCTCAAGATGCCGGGTTACAAGGGGACGATAACGGTTCACGGGAACCGTAGAATCGCTTTGGAATGTGAAGAAGGTGATGCAGCTTACGCAGAGTCGGTCTGTGCCACGGAAGAATTGAAGTATTATAAGGAAAATGTCGATCCGGCGGATATGACCCCTTTAAAGAAGCCAACTACAGAGCATGATTCAGATCTGAAGTTCAAATCACCAAGCTTGTTGACTTCGTGCCCGGCGATTCATCCAAGCAATTTACTATCAGTGCCAACCTGGATCCCAAATAGGAAAGCGCGCTCATCGAGTTCATCCGTGAGAATCGGGACATTTTTGCATGGAAGCCGTCTGACATGCCAGGTGTACCGAGGGAACTCGCTGAGCACACTCTTAATGTGGATCCTAAGTATAAACCGGTGAAACAGTTCCTCCGCCGGTTTAACGAAGAAAGACGCAAAGCCATTGGAGAGGAAGTGGCCAGGCTTTTAGCAGCTGGTTTTATTATTGAGGTGTTCCATCCGGAGTGGCTTGCTAATCCGGTGCTGGTTCTTAAGAAAAACGGCACTTGGCGTATGTGTGTGGATTATACAGATCTTAACAAAGCCTGTCCGGCGGACCCTTTTGCCCTCCCCCGTATTGATCAGATCATTGATGCCACGGCGGGTTGTGAACGTTTGAGTTTTTTGGATGCATACTCTGGATATCATCAGATCAAGATGGCGGTTAAGGACCAGGAGAAAACAGCATTCATCACTCCCTTTGGAGCCTTCTGTTATGTATCTATGCCCTTCGGGCTCAAGAGTGCCCAAGCCACCTATCAACGGTGTGTACAGAATTGCCTGCATGAGCAGATCGGCCGCAATGTGCACGCATATGTAGATGACATTGTAGTAAAATCAAGGCAGAAGGAGACACTGGTGGATGATTTGAAGGAGACCTTTGACAATTTGCGAGCTTACAGGATGATGCTTAATCCGGCCAAGTGTGTTTTTGGTGTTCCAGCAGGCAAGTTACTGGGTTTCTTGGTATCTAACAGAGGAATTGAGGCTAATCCGGAGAAGATTACGGCTATTACATCTCTAGCTAAACCGGAGTGTATCAACGATGTTCAGCGTTTGGCGGGCCGAATCGCTGCGCTGAGCCGGTTTATCAGCCGCCTCGGGGAGAAGGCTATCCCTTTGTACCAACTGCTGAGGAAGACAGACAATTTCGTCTGGAGTACAGCTGCTGACGAGGCATTTGAGGATTTGAAGCGGCAGTTAGCCAATCCGCCTGTTCTTGCAGCTCCGGTCGACAAGGAGCCACTATTATTATACGTACCGGCTAATGCTCGGGCAGTTAGTGTGGCTATTGTGGTAGAGCGCAAAGAGGCAGGCAAGGAATATCCGGTTCAGCGGCCGGTTTATTATATCAGTGAGGTGCTGATTGAGTCCAAGCAAAGGTATCCGCATTGGCAGAAGCTGGTCTATGGTGTTTTTATGGCCAGTCGGAAATTGAAGCAGTATTTTCAAGGGCACCCCATCACAGTGGTCAGTTCAGCTCCCTTGGGTGATATTATACAGAATCGGGAGGCGACTGGCCGGATTGCCAAATGGGCTATCGAGCTGGGGCCGCACGGTCTGAAGTACGTGCCTCGGACGGCCGTAAAGTCTCAAGCACTTGTTGATTTCATCAATGATTGGACGGAATTACAGGCACCAGAGGAGAAGCCGGATCACACATATTGGACTATTCATTTTGACGGATCCAGGCAATTAGAAGGCTCGGGGGCTGGAGTCGTATTAACTTCCCCGCGAGGTGATAAGTTTTGTTATGTTCTCCGCTTAATGTTCCCTTGTACTAATAATGCAGCTGAATATGAAGCCTTGCTCCATGGTCTGCGGATGGCTAAAGAGATGGATTTAAGCCGGGTTAAGTGTTTTGGTGACTCGGACCTAGTGGCTCAACAGGTGTCTGGCACTTGGGATTCTAAAGACCCGCTCATGGCTGCGTATCGTCGGGAAGTGGATAATATTGCAGGTTGTTTCAAGGGTTATCAAGTGGATCATGTGGACCGTCGGAAGAATGAAGCGGCGGATGCTTTAAGCCGGTTGGGCTCTCAGCATAAAACCGGTCCCGCCTAACGTCTTTTTGGATGTGTTGCACAATCCGTCAGTCAAGCTCCCAGGTGAAGCGGATTTAGCTATTCCTGATCCGGAGTCCCAATTGGTGGCGGCCCTGCGTGTTATTCCGGATTGGACAGTTCCTTATCTTGCGTACATGACAAGGGGGGAGTTGCCAGAGGATGAGATTCTGGCCAAGCAGATAGTCCGGCGATCCAAGTCTATGACGATTGTCAATGGTGAATTACATCATTGCAGTGTATCAGGGGCGTTTCAACGTTGTGTCTCTCCTGAAGAAGGCTGTGAAATCTTAAGAGAAATCCATGAAGGGGATTGTGGGCACCACGCCGGTTCAAAGTCTCTGGTTACAAAGGCGTTTCGTCATGGGTTCTACTGGTTGACAGCTCATGCTGACGCGGAGGACTTGGTTAAACGATGTGATGGATGTCAGAAATTTTCAAGGCGTGCTCATGTGCCGGGTCAGGAGTTGAGGATGATCCCAATAACATGGCCGTTTGCAACTTGGGGGCTAGACATCGTTGGACCTTTTAAAAGATCCAAGGATAAGAAAACCCACCTTTTGGTGGCAGTTGATAAATTTACCAAGTGGGTTGAAGCGGAGCCTGTTAGCAAGTGTGATGCAGCAACAGCGGTACAGTTCATCAAGAAGGTGATTTTTCGGTTTGGTTTTCCACACAGTATCATTACTGATAATGGTACCAATTTATCCAAGGGTGCTATGAAGGAGTTCTGTGAACGTGAGCACATCCGACTTGATGTGTCGTCAGTAGCACACCCCCAGTCCAATGGACAGTCAGAACGAGCTAATCAGGAAATCTTGCGAGGCATCAAACCCCGGCTTTTGGTCCCATTGCAAAGAACGCCAGGATGTTGGGTTGAAGAGCTGCCATCTGTATTATGGAGTATCAATACTACGCCAAACCGGTCCACAGGATACACGCCGTTTTTCATGGTCTATGGAGCAGAGGCGGTTCTCCCTAGTGACATCCGGCACGATTCGCCTCGTGTGGCAGCTTATGTTGAGGCAGATAATGAGACAGCACGACAAGATGCTTTGGACCTATTGGACGAAGAGCGTGATATAGCGGCTGCCCGTTCGGCGATTTACCAGCAAGATCTTCGTCGCTATCACAGTCGCTGGGTTAGAACCAGAACTTTTTAAGAAGGAGATTTGGTGCTTCGATTCATCCAAGATCAAATGGATATGCACAAGTTATCCCCACCTTGGGAGGGACCTTTCGTAGTCAGCAAGAATCTGCACAACGGGTCGTATTATCTGATTGATATTCGAGAGCATCAAGACTCACGTACATCAGAAGAGGAGACCAACAGACCGTGGAATATAGCTCATCTTCGGCCTTACTATACTTGAGCCATTGGCTCTACCTATGTACATATCATGACAATGTATATATTATCTTTGATATATCAAACCGGAGCCTCAGCTGAAGCGGGGTCTCTGTCTTTCTCATCATGCGAGGTCACACGGAGTGGTTCTGTTTAAAGCGGCCTCCGGTTTACCCCTTGACATTTGTTTTTATATCACTGGGGGCTTTGGTCGTGTCCGAACCAACGAATACCCTTTGATAGGCGACAGCCACCAGATCATTTGGGGACTGGGTCAAGTTTGAACCAGTAATGCCTCTTGGTCGGCCTAAGGCCACAATATCACTGGGGGCTTTGGTCGTGTCCGAACCAACGAATACCCTTTGATATGCGACAGCCACCAGATCATTTGGGGACTGGGTCAAGTTTGAACCAATAATGCCTCTTGGTCGGCCTAAGGCCACAAAATCACTTAGGGGCATGGTCGGGCCCGAGCCATTGCTACACCTCTTGATTTGGCATATATGCCACGAGTCATTTGGGGACCTGGCTGACTTGAATCATTGTCACCCCTATTGGGGGCCTTGATCCTGTCCGACCATGGTAATGCCATCTGAACAGCTTAATATAGCATATTTTTGCGGATAGTTTTTATCATTACTTTCGTTTCCATCTTGTTTTCATGTTTTGTTCGTTTTTGCTTCTGTTGGATTTCTTTATGTCAACAAGCATGTTTTTTCCGGTTCAGCCAATCATTTTTGATCCCCCTTCTAATCCGGAGGATTCTCCCGGTTTACCTTTTCCCTGTTAACATCATGGAATAACCAGGGGGCTTGTATTAAGTCAGCACGGTTTGTACGGGCGCTACTTTCTCCCTTTTTGACGGTATTGGTTTATAAAACCACCGCTTCAGGCTTGTTTAAACCAGCTTTATACCCAAACATGGAAGGTATTTATGTATCATGTGTTTGTTATATTTCTGATACACATATCAAGATCATAATCAGGCTGCGGTATAACCGTTACCGAAGTTCAAATTTTTTCTGATTGCAGGAAATATGAGTTAAAGTTTTTTTCAAGCAAAAGCTTTAGTACTTATGCACGAAGGCATATCCCAGGCAGAAGTTTTAACTATCCTATTACAAGGCAGCATGGTGCCCAAATAAAATCATTGTTTTTGTAGCAGTATGTTTCAAATAGCACTTCAAACCGGCTTCCGGTTCAAGCCTGCTCCTTGTCCTCCGCCGCTTCAGTTTCCTCGTCTCTACCCATTGGCTGGAAATCAACAGTGGTCCAGTCGATTCCCATTAAAGCTTGGAAAACAGCTTCTTCATGGATCAGGGAAGACGGTTCAATATCAGGGGCGTAAGTGTGCTTACGGATTGGAGGAATCAGGTTCTCCGCTTCAACAGTTGGGGCAGGCACTCGCTTGTTTTGATTATTGTATTGCGCTTGATAATGCGTCAAATCTGCCTCCTCAGCTAGCTGGCAAGCCAGAGGGCGCACTGCACGGTTTATAGCCCTTAAGTCTTCTTCGTTGAACTCAGAGCCGTCTTCTTTCAGACTGGGATAGCCTTGAGCTGCTTCCACAGGATCAAAGTCAGGCACCCATGCCTTTGCCCGGATTAAGGCATTGATGGCTCCGGTTCGGGCAGCGGATTTTTTCAGCTCCTCAATTCGGGCCGGAAGCATTGACAACTTGCTAAGAGTGTCCTGGATTAAAGAGGGCGCCGGATTGTTGTGAGAAGCTGTGCTGATGATCCGTTGGGCTCCAGTGTACAATTGCTCTACCAAGGTGTAGGCAGCTTTCAGTTTCTTCCGCACATCATTTCCTAAGTGCCCAATACGTGTGCCTACAAAAGGATTGGAATGGTCTCAAACCGGACTTACGATACAGCAGATTCAAAATTATCACAGAAGTTACAAGGAGCTTACCAAAGATAGCAGCAGTCATGGAGTGTATTTGCCGCTGTACGGCCGTCAGTTCATCTACCACCGGTTTAAGGGCCGCTTTAGCATTTTATGCTCTTTTGGTTAAACCGGCCTTCTCAGTGGCCCAATCAGCTCGCTCTTTCTTAAACTTTTGTTTCAGCCGTTCAGCAGTGCTCAAAGCGCTGGTTAATTCCTCCTTGGCTTTATCTGTTTCAGCTTGCTGGGTCTTCAGGGCCTCCTGCAAATCGGCAATCCGGTCCTCCTTGATTTTAATCTCAGCCTGCATACAGATGACATTTTAAATTTTTTTCACAGTTGAGATAAGAAATTGAAGTATCAACCACATAAACAACGTTATCTGCCTGATACTTGGGGGCTAATGTATCTTCAATTTTTTGTATATTGCTCAACTACAAAGTCCCAACCTCAATACAAGTATTCAACTTGGCACTTGGGGGCTAATGGCTATTTGATCAAGTTCTATGTTAAGGACAGCTTTTTAGCCCCGGTTTGCTCATGCTAAACCGGCCCTCGAGGGTTATACCGACGGATTTCAATAAAATATATATTCAGGATCAAGTCCCGGTTTGACCAAGGTCACAAACCGGCCCTTGGGGGCTACCGGGATGAATGCAAGAGCAGAAGAGAAAGAAGGAATTTACCTCAAATTTATCCCTCATCATTTTGACCAGGCCAGCTTCACAGTCACGGCTAGTGTAAAGCCGGTTTAAATAGCCAGAATGAAGATCTTGAGCATTCAGAGCGGCACATGTTTCCAATTCGACATCCCATTTTCCTTTGTTCAAAGAGGGAGAATCCTCTTTGATGGTATGCCTGGTAAGAGTGGCAGGATTCCCGGGTTCAGAACGGCCTACACCGGTAATCACAACATCATCATCTTTTGATTCGCCGGTTTGGGTTGGTGCGGCCGTTCTGTCAGTAGGAGTGTGGGATTTCTCAATCTGGACAGAACTGGCAGGTGGATCAGCAGATGCTGGAGCATTAGTAAGACCTTCTTCAGGGATAATGTCATCTTGCAGAGGAGGATCATTGGGGATATCTTCAGAAATAAACACTTCATGATCCGGCGCTTGGTCATGTTCCGGGGCCACATTTTCTTCAGCCGCTTTGTCCAGGCGGGCCTTCTTGCTTGGTTTCGGTTTAGCCCTGAGAGAAAAATAAAAAAAAGTCAAAGGTCAAAGAAAAGCGTAAGACATTGCGCAGCATACTGGAAGCATATGTTCGGTTTAAACTTACCCAGCAACTGTTTTCAAAGGTGGCAGCTGGGTGGCCGACGATTCACCAGATGAGGAATGAGAAGTGACCTGATAATCGGAGTCGGATGGATTAAGACGTTGACGGAAGAAACCCGCTTTACGATTTAAATCAATAAAAAGGTCGGAGACCTCGGAGCGGCGCTTTCGAACCGGACTGTTTGGTAAACCGGCAGAGGTAACTACCTGGCCACTGTTCCGGGTTGTGCAGCGAGCTTCGTGTTGCTGGGTCTTCATAAGAAATTGGGAATCCAGATAAGCAAGAGGATGAGAAAATTTAACTTTCCGGTTTGCCCGGCGAAATTTTGGCAAAGGCAAGATTTCTGAATCGGAAGAGAGAATGGTTACCTCAACGAAAGCCGCATTGCTGGCTTCAGCGTCATCCTGACAAACATCATCATCAATAAGGCGTGTAAAAAGTAAGCCAAGTGAATCAAGTTCTATCTCAAGATCCGGATTACCCACATCATCATCAATGGCCGGGTCAGACGAAGCGGTGGTTTTTCTCTTATGAGCTGGTTTCTTGACAACCTTGGTCTTGGGCCGGGTTGGCCGTCCTGCCTTTTCCGTTTTGTCTTGAGGAAGTTTCTTACTCTAGAACGGATTATCACCCTGGATCACCAGCAATTAAAACGTTGAACATATAAAATAGTAACTCGGATCAACAATAAAGCAATTGAAATATTACCGCTGGCGGTTTGTTGGTGGTGCAGTACGGAAGCAGACCGGTTTGAGCACAGAGGTGCTCCGGTTCATTCAGCATCTTCTTCTCAGATTCTGTGACTTCATCCTCAGGGAGTTGGATTTTAGTGTGTCGGAGTGGGTCATCGACACTATCAGTATACTCACACATCAAATTTGGGCGCCGGCTTAGAGGCAAAATACTCCATGATATCCAGCAGCGTGCAAGGTCTATTGCTGTTAAACCGTTGGCCATGAAGGCCCGGAGCTTGGACAGTTGAGGAGCATATTTAATTCTCTCCTTGGCGTTTAGCCTCTGTGGAAAGGGGTGAGTGTTGTTGAGCCGTTCCGGACGGAAGCCAGGCAAGGGATTTTCATTGTCAGGAGATGTATCCTTGCAATAAAACCAAGTTACGTTCCATTCCTTGGGGTGAGTATGGAGTTTGACGTGAGGGTAGGTGATTTCTTTCCTCTTCTGAATGGCCATACCGCCCAGTTCGGTATTAGGGCCGTCAGTGAATTCAGTACGACGGTTCAGATGAAAGAGATCTCTGAATAACTCGACGGAAGGCTCCTCTTGAAGGTATGCCTCAGAAAGTACTTGAAAGTGACATAGGTTGGTGACGGAGTTGGGGCCGATATCCTGTGGACGGAGTTGAAAGTTGGCTAACACGTCCCGATAAAATTTGGAGCCGGGCGGTTTGAAGCCCCGGGCCATATGATCTGTGAAGACCACGACCTCTCCTTCCTGGGGTGTAGGAGGACATTCATCTCCAGGAACCCTCCAATGAATCGTGTCATTGCTATCCAAAGCGCCAATCAGGACTAGGTCGTTCAGCTGTGATTCTGTGACACGGGAGGGAACCCAATTGCACTCGTACACTTGTTTGGCCATGACAAGATCTACAAGGAATAAATGATCCGGTTCAAGAACATGCCGGATAAAACGGTGGTGATCTAATTACGGTAAACCGGAGGCAGTACCATAAACCGGTCTTCTACAAACGCAGCATCAGATGGATTCTGGCGGTTCAACCAGGGGACTAATGGCATATATACCGGTCTGACAATTTTTTCTCTATGGTGAAGTTAAACCGCCTGGCCTAAGCATCGGAAGCAATCGAAAATATGGATAGCTAGTTATACAGAAACAAGTTTCACAAAATTATGTTACTGCTGCGGATCTACAGCAGACTCATAAAAACAGGAAATATTTCGAAGACTAAGACGGAAACAGAAGTGAACCATTGAGTGGATAGATGCGGGAGATCTATAAGTCTGGATGAGAAATGGTAAGCGGATGATAAAGGGATCGCTACTAAACACAGCAAGAGTTCACGGATGCATTCAAGATCAGAGAGCAGCTATGAACGCGCGATGAACATAGCAAGAACATGGAACCCTAAGAACAGATCTAGGTTAAGAGGGAGAGAGAACTTACCAGGAACGGAGAGGATGCGGAAAGACGCCGCGACTCTCTGGTACGTGCAGGTTGATGCGGCGGCCTGAGACGAGGCAGAGGTCGACGGTGGTAGCGGAGCTCCAAGGCCGGAGGAAGAAGAAGAAGAAGGGACGAAGGGGAAGAGAAAGGAAATGACCCTTCGGTCTTATTTATAAGGCAACTAAGCTAGGTCAAACGCGCGAATCCAGGAGCTGTCATTAAGAAGGCGTTATGAATTTCATAATGACGTCATGCCGGTTTATAGTAGCCAAAACTGATGACGTCATGCCGGTTTACAGTGACCAAAAATGATGACGACATGGAGATTTGCCAATTAACAGAAGACATCCAAGACGCAAGATGGTGTGAAGGATTGACATGAACCAGTTCAAATCAATCTGGGGCCTAATGTTGGGGATATTACCACTGGGCGTAAACCGGCTTACTTGGGCCGGGTTAACTTCATAGTGGTATAAGCAGGTGAAGGCCCAAGGCCTATAGTCGGTTTAGAATCTGTATCAGTAAAACCGACCTGATGTATAGCTTCTATTGTAAGTTAGGAATAGAGAGATACCGACCAGGATACGAATATGAACCGGCTGGGACTCTATGGACCGACGGGCGTCACCCGTGTATATAAGGGGACGACCCGGCGGCGGTTCAGGGGAAAAACAACCACAACTCGGGCCTAGGAGAAGCTTGTTTGCTCCCTAGTCATCGAGACCACATCAATTCCATCACAACTAGAGGTAGGCTTTTACCTTCATTGAAGGGGCCGAACTAGTATAAACCCCACGTGTCTTTGTGTCCGCTTTAACCCCTTCAAGTAAACTCGTAGCGATGGCTCCACGACTAAGTCCTTTCGCTAGGACATCTGCCATGACAAATCCACGATAGGCCTGGAGCGCTTCCAGATGAGCATCCGCCGGCAGCTTCCTGAGGATGTTGGTGAGGTTGAGGCCCAGATTGCGGAAGGCCACCTTCACCAACACCTTTTGCAGAACACTGGCGCAGATCGTGCGCGACTCGTCGGCCAGCTGCTTTGGGATCCTTTCCCGGAGTTGCTGGAGGGCCGTCGCCACGCCATTGAAGAATAGAGTGAGCTTGGCGCTGGGTTGAAGGTTCTCGTCGGAGGAGTACCCGAGGCCCTCCACCCCCAGCTGCACCAGCTCCTCGTCGATGACTGCAGCGATGTTCACGAGGCCCTCTGTCCAGAGCTCCATCGTCTCCTTGAAGGTGTTCTGGGTTTCAGCGGCCCTCGTTAGCAGCGCTTCATTGTTCTTGACCTCCTCCTTCAAGGCCACCTCTCGCTCCTTGACGTCGTCCAGCGTCTGGGTCAGCGTGGCCAGCTTCAGCTCGAGATCAGCATTGGAGTCCTTGGCAGCGCTCAACTCGTTGCCCTTCTCGGCGAGTTGACCCTGCAGCTCGCCGTGGGCGCGGGCGTCCTTCTCACGCTCACGTTTGAGCACGGCAAGCTCCTTGTCCCTCGCCTTGAGATCGGCCTCCAGCCGCGCCACCTTCGTCTCCAACTCCTTCTTGGCGGCCTCGGCAGCTGCGGCCGCGTCCTTTGCTTCCTTGAGCGCCCCACCAAGTGTTCGCTCGCGCGCAGCAAGATCATCCTCGTAGCTGTCGAGGTTGACTTTCCGCTGCGTCAGCTCGCCTTCTCGCACGGACAGATCCTCGGCGGCCAGCCGCTGTTGCTCTTCGGCTTCGGCCTTCTCGAGGATGAATGCCTTCCGCACCTCGACGAGCTGCGCCCGCTCCTCTGCAATGGCCCGGAGAGCTTCCTGATTGCGTTCCCGGAGCTCCTCCGCGCGCTTCTCAATGTCTGCTCCCGCCTGCGTGACAAGCGCTTCCCGGGACTCCACTTTGGCTTGTCGGGCACGGTAGAGCGATACCAGCTTCCGGGGCAGCCGCTCCTCTTCAGACTCGCCGCTGCTGCTGCTTGGCGCATCGACCAGCGTCAGCCCAGCGGAGGCGAGCACCTCCTCGTCAAAAGTCTCTCCTTCAACCGGCACCCTGGAGCTCGATGCCCAGGGGAGCTTAATGTAGACACCTTCGCCGGCCTTCAAGTAGGCATCGGGCTGTGGCTCTTCGGAGCCTGGCGCAGCATCAGCGGCGGAGGGATCGGCGGTCGGCGTAGCGCCTTGCGCTCCTGCGGCCTCAGGGTCGTCAGTGCGATTGCCAGATCCCTCGCCAGCTCCTGCGCCAGCAGCCTTGGCGGCCTCTTCGCCAACAAGATCATCGGCACCGGCCTCCTCCTCAGTGGCGGCGGCGTCATCGGTGTTGCCTTGCGCGTCCTCCTTGCCGGCGACCTCAGTCTCCATCGGCTCCATGGCGGATGGATCTGACAGCCGGAAGAGGGAGAGAAGTCAAGCAAATATCCAAAAAGAAGAGCAGAAGAAAAAGAACCCAAGGGAAGCGTTCAAGCAAGAAGGGTTACCTGTGCTGGGCACTGCCGTCTCGGTCTCCATCACAGGGGGATCGCCGGCGCCGCCCCTTGTCGGAGAACTCTCCCTTGCCGGAGACTTCTCCCTTGCCGGGGAATCCTCCCTTGCCGGAGGGCGCTCCCTTGCCGGAGAATCCGCCCTTGGCGGCGTAGTTGAGGCAGATGATGAGTCGGAGGCGGTCTCCGGGCCCTCCTGCTGAAGTTGTTCTGCTCCTACACAAACAAATACTTAGTTGATAGCAAAGAAAAAGCACCCGTGCATGGCCAACAGCGAGAAGAAGATCATATACTTACGCTGGGGGCTGCACTGGGGGATGCTTCGCGGAGTAGTGGTCGGGTCCGGCAAGGTGGTCTCGGGCGCGCCTCCTGCTGTCGCGGCGGGCTCGTCCTCAATGATGATCACCGGAGCCTTGGCCCTCTTCGCCGCCCTTTGGGCCAGGGTCCTGAAAAGGAAAGAGTCCAGAGTGAATCAGGTCAGATACAAGATAAAAACAACAAGTTGAAGAACTACAAGCACAACAGGAGGATCTTACTCTTCTTCTTCCTCATCGGAGCTGAGCGCGGAAAGGTCGAAGTTCGGCCAACCCTCGGTGCGGCGAGGCGGAGGAGTAGGATCTCTTGCCCGCTTGGCGGGGGCCGCAGCAGCGGCCCGAGAAGACCCCGCTCCAGTTGCCGCCGCGGCGGGAGGCGCTCCAGCGGCGACAGTACTTGCCGCGGTGGAGCGTGTCGCGCGGCGCCGCGGCTGTTGACCCGGTTGCCGTCCTGATGCGTCCCCGGCCCTGCAGAGGCGCCTTCTTGGTTGCGCTGGGGGCTGCGCTGCGGGCCCTGCTTGCGGCAAGCTGCTCGGGGATGGCGGGCCACTCGCACCCTCGGTGGGCTCGCTCGACTCGGCATCGGGCGCGGCAAGTTCTTCCTCGCCATCCATCCACTGGCGCTCGGCAAGGCTTGCCGCCTCTGCTGCGTCTGCCTCCTCCACGGTGAACCCAAGCTCACCCGCGGCTGCGGCTGCCGCCGCCTCTTCCGCCCTGGTGGCGATGCGCTGCATCTCCTGCTCGGTGGTGTCGCGGGTGAGGAGCCTCTTCTCGTCGGCATGGACCGCCACCTCCACCAGGCTATCAAAGAACTGTTGCACGATGTCGTCGGCATGTTCTTGCCAAGTTGGAACGATCCCGTGCGAGTCGCACAATGGCATCATTGCACAGATGCAGTCGCGCAAGGAGTTGTTGCACAAGGGAACGACGCCTGCCGGCAAGCTGAACCACTCGGGATGTTGAGGGTCGTGCTTGAACAGCTCCTTGAGTATCCCGTCCAACTCCAAGACGGTGAAATTGAAGTTGAGGCCCGGGCGCAGCCTCATGATATCCGCCGGACCCCTGAATTCCCAGGCAGGTCTCCCCCTCGCCTGCAGGGGTGCGATGCGGCGGCGAAGGAAATCTGCGCCAACGGCGCCTACAGTCAACCCGGCAAGCCTAAGGCGCAAAATCCGGGTGGTGGTGATCTTCAGCTTGTCGTCATCCGGGGCCAGGGCGCTCCAATCATTGCCGCATACTGCTGGAGCTTGGTGCAGGGCGGTGAATGGCTGCGGGTTCTCCTCGACGATCCAGCACCAGTCGGATCTCCACTCCTCCCATTTGCTGTGGAGCTCCCCCTCCAGATAGGCCTCTTTCTTGCCGGCTCACGAGATCCAGGCGATCCCGCCGGCAAGGGGCTCCCCTCTCTCAACACGAGGCATAAAGAAGTGGCGGAAAAGAGCAACGTTGGGGTGGACTCCGACAAAGTTTTCGCATAGATGGGCGAGAACTGCCATGGTCAGAACGACGTTGGGGGTGAAGTCAAGGAGATGAAACCCGTAGGTGTTCATGATGTCACAGAAAAATTCGGAGAAGGGCGGGCAGAGCCCGCAATAGAAGAACAGAGCGAAGAACGGATACCCATATGGGGCCTTCTTCAAAGCGGCGGCGGAGAGTACCTTGGTGCGTGGATGCGCCCGCGTCTTCGTCGACCAGAAGAGATAGTACCACTCCCTCAGCTCCTTCGCGGAGAGCTCGGAGGGGAAAGTGGCCCGCTCCTTCCGCAGCACCTCGAGCCGCTGCGCCTCGGTCGACTTCACGGCTTTCTACTTGCCGGCTTTCGGAGCCATGTCGGAGGTGGTGGGGGAGATTGATGGCGCCGGTGGCGACGGCGGCGACGGGGGGCGAAGCGCTGCTCTCTTTCGGCTTCGGAAGTGGAGGGGAGCGGTGGAGATTTCCGAGATTGAAGCAGCAAATGGCGAAAATGGGGGAACGGCCCCTGTTTCCCCTGCTTATAAAGAGGAGGAGGCGAACGTTACGCTTTTTTCCGAATAAAGAATCACCCACGATCTCTCCCACGACGCCGCGTTCGACGCGTGCTGTTACGGGAGGGCGCGGTGGATACGGAGTTAGATTCGGCATAACCCAGGCCCACGCGTGCCCGTGCCCTGTTTTGGGCCTGGCCCAACAGTGCTCCGCACCGTGTGTGGCCCAGTCCCGGGGGCTCCTGTCGGTGTACTAGAGTAGGGGTACCCTAGTATCCCGAACTTGTGCACGGGCAGTCGCAGCACCCCGCGGCAAGGCTTGCCGGGTTTCTGCCAAA
Source organism: Triticum dicoccoides (assembly GCF_002162155.2). Lineage (NCBI taxonomy): Eukaryota > Viridiplantae > Streptophyta > Magnoliopsida > Poales > Poaceae > Triticum > Triticum dicoccoides. The sequence goes on along the minus strand of NC_041389.1, from coordinate 55,983,910 downwards.
GTCCTCCGTTGGTCCCTCTGGAGCCATTCAAGAACAAAGTATTCGAGCCAAGAAGACAGGGCCCCGGCAAGAGGAGCTTGCCGGGAAGAGGCAAAGCCCCGGCAAGAGGAGCTTGCCGGGAAGGCCAACCACGACACCTCAAGAAACTGGCTGCGACGCACCGCGCGTCCCGGCAAGACCCGGCGAGCGACAAGCTTCCGGACGCGACAAGACAACGACTCCGGCAAGGTACTTGCCGGAGGCCAGCTGCCACTCTATACCCACGCTCTAGCGCATCCGCCAACGTGTCGCCCTGGGGCCTTCTCAGGGGCGCATGGCGGGAGCCTGTGCGGCTAAGCGGTGCGAGGTGGCAAGCGGAGATGACAAGATGGCCATCGTGGCAAGCCGAGGCGCTCCTAACGGTCTCTTTTCTGCACTGTTTGGGCGACGCGGACGGGCATTTAATGCCTTTGTCCCCTGTCGTCAGAGTTAGGTAGGATACACTGTACAAAGTAGTTGTACCAACCACATCTTTTACGTTTTTGCCCTCGCCTATGTTGCCACCTGTCGGTGACCCCTTTAGCGTATAAAAGGAGGCCCATGCGCAACGTAGAGGGGGTTCGGGACATTCGAAACTAGAGAACGCTCACGCTCTCGAGCAGGAATGATATACAATCACAAAGCAGCAGTAGGAGTTTTATCTCTCCGGAGAGCTCTGAAGCTGGGTAAAATTGCTCGTGTGCCTCGCCTCGATCTGCTCTTCGCGCAATCCTCGCCCCCGCCGGACCGAGAAGGGGCCCTGCCCCATAGGTGTTCGTTCCCATGACAGATTACAAGCATGAGTAGGATATAATCTACCATGAACATAAATACCATGAATGCTATGTTGATTTGTTTCAACTACATGCGTGAACATGTGCCAAGTTGAGTCACTCAATTCATTCAAAGGAGGATACCATCCCATCATACCACATCATAATCATTCTAATAGCATGTTGGCACGCAAAGTAAACCATTATAACTCATAGCTAATCAAGCATGGCACAAGAAACTATAATCTCTAAATGTCATTGCAAATATGTTTACCTCATAATAAACTAAATCAGGAATGATGAACTCATCATATTTACAAAAACAAGAGAGGTCGAGTTCATACCAGCTTCTCTCATCTCAATCAGTCCATCATATATCGTAATTATTGCCTTTCACTTGCACAACCGAACGATGTGTATAATAATAATAGTGCACGTGCATTGGACTAAGCTAGAATCTACAAGCATTCAACTCAAGAAAGAAGAAGAACATGAATTTGAGAGCCACTAAACATTTTCAATACGGTCTTCTACTCTCGACCCCCAAAGGAAAGAAAAGAAAACAAAACTATTTACACGGGAAAGCTCCCAACAAGTAAGAAGAAGAACGAGAAATCTTTTTGGGTTTTCATTTTAATTTCTACGACAAGCATGGAAATTAAACTAACTATTTTTTTTGGTTTTTCTTAAGGTTTATCAAACACACAAAAAGAAAACTAGAAAAAGAAATTTAAACTATCATTGATAATACAATGAAAGAGTATGATCACCGACAACTAGATAGTGTGTGAACATGAATGTGAATTCGGTGAGAAATATGTACTCCCCCAAGCTTAGGCTTTTGGCCTAAGTTGGTCTAATGCCGAGGGTTGCCTGGCTGATATCCGCTGGGGTCGTACTGGGATGCAGCAGCAAATGCCTCCTAAGCTGCGGCATGCTGGCGAGACACCTCCGCTCTCCCCTTGTTTTCAGCTGCTTCCTCCCTGGTAACAACATATCATCCTTTTGCCTGGTAATCAAAAAGGAGAGGAGCAGGAAGAGTAACATGGACAGCGTTGCGTCTGTCATAGATTAGTCAATACTGGAGGAATTGTTCATTCCTCTTAAGAAAATGATGTTGGACCATAGCGTCATAATCTAAATAAGCAGGAGGTAACATCATATCCCCCTCTCGTGGGGCTATTCCAAGATAATTGGCCACACGGGTCGCATAAATTCCTCCAAATAAATCTCCAGCTCTACCATTATTATGCAACCTACGTGCAACTATTGCCCCCAAGTTATAATCTTTATAACCTAACACGGCACTCTTGAGGACACTAAGATCAGGGACACACATATGACATGCTTCGTCTTTACCGTTAACGCATCTACCAATGAAGAGAGCAAAATAATGTATAGCAGGAAAATGAATGCTCCCTATGGTAGCTTGTGCAACGTCCCTAGATTCTCCCACAGTAATACTAGCAAGGAAATCTCTAAATTCAGATTTGTGGGGATCATTAATATTGCCCCACTTTGGAAGTTTGCAAGCAGTTGTAAAATCCTCTAAGTCCATGGTATAAAATGTATCATAGATATCAAACAGGACGCTCAAAGAATTACGTGTACATTTATATTTAAACCTTCGTACAAAGGAATCAGTCAATTGATAGTACTGAGGACACTTATTTTGTAAGAAGTCCTCTAGATCGGCATTACGCACATACGCGTCAAATTCCTCCTTAAAACCTACTTCGGCCATAAAATCGTTGGATGGCCACTCACAAGCTCGAACTTCTGCATCCCTCGATAGTTCTTCATCTTGTTCACGTATAGCAATCCTTGGTCCTTTCTTTACCGAGGAACTACCTTGGTACATTCTCCTAGACATATTTCTTTTTCTGAAGAATTTCTGAAATTTTAGTAACTTCAAAATAAAAGTGAATAAAACTAAACAAGATTGGTAGCAACTACTCCTACAAGTGCCTAGAGCCTATATCATGCATTAGAATTACTTGGGACCTCATAAATTTAACATGCAAGCTCAAGAACATGGTCACCTATGCAGCAAAAATTTGCAATGAATAAAGCACTAGAACAAAAACTAATTGGACCAATGGAGGAGTCACATACCAAGCAACAATCTCTCAAAGCAGTTTTGTGAATGGAGCTTTGAGCAAGGAGATCGAAAATCGCATCAAAATGAGCTAGAACTCGTGCTTGAGCTGGATGGGGCTTTTTTTGGGAAGAAGATGGAGTGTGTGGGTGCTGGCATAAGTGGAGGGGGGCCACCAGGGGCCCACGAGATAGGGGGGTGCGCCTAGGGGGGTGGGCGCGCCCTCCACTCTCGTGGCCTGGTGCTTGCCCCTCCTGCAGTGATTTCAGTGCCTAAAATCCTCAAATATTCTATAAAAATCATACTAAATTTGCAGGGCATTTGGAGCACTTTTATTTTCGGGATATTTTTTATTGCATGGATAGTCTAGAAAACAGGCAGATAATACTATTTTTGCTTTATTTATTCTAAATATCAGAAAGTAAAAAGAGGGTACAGAAGGTTGTGCCTTCTAGTTTCATCCATCTCATGATCATCAAAATGAATCCACTAGCAAGGTTGATCAAGTCTTGTTAACAAACTCATTCCGAATAACACGGAACCAGAGAAATTTCGAATAACACTAAGTTACCTCAATGTGGATATGAACATCCCCATTAATAAGAATATCATACTTTTTCTTGATATAGGGAGAGGAAATTCAAAACCTCCAATAATGATAGTTGGAACTTTTCCAATAGAATTGATGCTATGAACTTGAGATTGTTTCCTCGGAAAGTGTACCGTATGCTCATTACCATTAACATGAAAAGTGACATTGCCTTTCTTGCAATCAATAACAGCCCCTACAGTATTCAAAAAAGGTCTACCAAGGATAATCGACATACTATCGTCCTCGGGAATATCAAGAATAACAAAGTCCGTTAAGATAGTGACATTTGCAACCACAACAGGCACACACTCACAAATACCGACAGGTATAGCAGTTGATTTATCAGCCATTTGCAAAGATATTTTAGTAGGTGTCAACTTATTCAATTCAAGTCTACCATATAAAGAGAGAGGCATAACACTAACATCGGCTCCAAGATCACATAAAGCAGTTCTAACATAATTTCTTTTAATGGAGCATGGTATAGTTGGTACCCCTGGATCTCCAACTTTCTTTGGTATTCCACCCTTAAAAGTGTAATTAGCAAGCATGGTGGAAATGTCAGCTTTTGGTATCTTTCTTTTATTTGTAATGATATCCTTCATATATTTAGCATAAGGATTTACTTTAATCATATCAGTTACGCGCATACGTAAGAAGATAGGTCTAATCATTTTAGCAAAGCGCTCAAAATCCTCATCATCCTTTGTCTTGGATGGTTTAGGAGGAAAGGGCATAGGTTTCTGAACCCATGGTTCTCTTTCTCTACCGTGCTTCCTAGCAACAAAATATATCTTATCATAACGTTGATTCTTTGATTGTGGGTTATCAAGATCAACAGCAGGTTCAATCTCTACATCATTATTTTTGCTAGGTTGAGCATCAACATGAACATTATCATTAACATTATCACTAGGTTCATGTTCATCACCTGATTGTGTTTCAGCATCAGAGATAGAAATATCATTGGGATTCTCAGGTGTGTCTACAGTAGGTTCACTAGGAGCACGCAAAGTCCTATCGTTTTTCTTTTTCTTCTTTTTAGAAGAACTAGGTGCCTCTAAATTGTTTCTCTGAGAATCTTGCTCGATTCTCTTAGGGTGGCCTTCAGGATACAAAGGTTCCTGAGTCATTCTACCAGTTCTAGTAGCCACTCTAACAACAAAGCCATTTTTATTTTATTTTATTCATCAAGCAAATCATTTTGAGCTTTAAGTACTTTCTTAGCTTGAGTAGCAACCATAGAAGCATATTTGCTAATGAGTTTAAGTTCACCTTTAACTCTAGCCATGTAATCACTCACGCGTCCTATCTCGAAAGCATTATTCTTTAATTCTCTACCAACATAAGCATTAAAGTTTTCTTGCCATAAAGTCATCAAATTCATCTAAGCACAGGCTATGAAATTTAGTAGAGGGGATTTCAACTTTATCATATCTATACAGAGAATTTACCTTTACTACCTGTGTCGGGTTATCAAGACAATGTGGTTCTTCAATAGGCGGTATATTAAGACCATGTATTTCTTCAATAGGTGGTAAATTCTTAACATCTTCAGCTTTAATACCTTTTTCTTTCATTGATTTCTTTGCCTCTTGGGTATCTTCAGGATTGAGAAATAAAACACCTCTCTTCTTCGGAGTGGGTTTAGGAATAGGCTCAGGAGTTGGCTCAATTGGTTCAGGAATTGCCTCAGGAATTGGCTCAGGAAGAGTCCAATTATTTTCATTAGTCAACATATTATCCAATAGTAATTCAGCTTCGTCGACTGTTCTTTCCCTGAAAACACAACCAGCACAACTATCCAAGTAGTCCTTGGAAGCATCGGTTAGTCCATTATAAAAGATATCAAGTATTTCATTTTTCTTAAGAGGATGATCAGGCAAAGCATTAAATAATCGGAGAAGCCTCCCCCAAGCTTGTGGGAGACTCTCTTCTTTAATTTGCACAAAATTATATATTTCTCGCAAGGCAGCTTGTTTCTTATGAGCAGGGAAATATCTAGCAGAGAAGTAATAAATCATATCCTGGGGACTACGCACACAACCAGGAGCAAGAGAATTAAACCAAGTCTTAGGATCACCGTTTAATGAGAACAGAAATATCTTAAGGATATAATAATAGCGAGACTTCTCATCATTAGTAAACAAGGTGGCTATATTATTTAACTTGGTAAGATGTGCCACACCGATTTCAGATTCAAGGCCATAAAAAGGATCAGATTCAACTAAAGTAATGATTTCAGGATCAACAGAGAATTCATAATCCTTATCAGTAACACTGATAGGTGAAGTAGCAAAAGCAGGGTCAGGTTTCATTCTAGCATTAAGAGACTGCTGCTTCCATTTAGCTAATAATTTCTTAAGATCATATCTATGTTTACAAGCAAAGATAGCTCTTGCAGCTTCCTCTTCCATAACATAACCCTCAGGAATAACAGGTAATTCATAATCATTGGGAGAACTTTCATCATCACTATCATCAATAATAGCATCTTCAATAATTTCGTTCTCTCTAGCCCTAGCAAGTTATTCATCAGGAAATTCACCTAATGGCAAAGTAGTATCATGCACAGAAGTAGGTTCATCATAAGTATCATGCATAGGAGAAGTGACATCATCAATAACATGCGACATATCAGAATTCATAGCAGTAGCAGATTTCGGTGTCGCAAGCTTACTAATAACAGAAGGAGAATCTAGTGCAGAGCTAGATGGCAGTTCCTTACCTCCCCTCGTAGTTGAGGGCGAAATCTTGGTTCTTTCGTCTTTCAAGTTCCTCATAGTGATCAAAAGATATAAATCCCAAGTGACTCAGAGAATAGAGCTATGCTCCCCGGCAACGGCGCCAGAAATTAGTCTTGATAACCCACAAGTGTAGGGGATCGCAATAGCTTTCGAGGGTAAAGTATTCAACCCAAATTTATTGATTTGACACAAGGGGAGCCAAAGAATGTTATTGAGTATTAGCAGTTGAGTTGTCAATTCAACCACACCTGGATAACTTAGTATCTGTAGCAAAGTATTTAGTAGAAAAGTAGTATGATTATAAAGGTAACGGTAGCAGAAGTAATATTTTTGGGTTTTGTAGTGATTGTAACAATAGCAACGGAAAAGTAAATAAGCGAAACACAAGATATGAAAAGTTTGAAGGAAATATGCCCTAGAGGCAATAATAAAGTTATTATTTATTTCCTTATATCATGATAAATGTTTATTATTCATGCTAGAATTGTATTAACCGGAAACATAATACACTAGATCCCTGAAGGCGCGCGTTGTCGCACCCGTCCCTTTTTACAATGGAAAGGTAGGTATTTTATAAATGTGTAAAAGCATGACTACTACCCAGATCCAAGCCACATAATAACGCTGGTGGTCAGAATCAGGATATGGCACCTATAATTTCATTGAATCCGTACATATAAACTACATAGGGACTCAAATATGGAAATGGTAGTGATCATTACTTCTTTCTAAACACGCCACTTCAAAGATAACATTTTAAGGTAAGAGAGCTTTTTTCTCGTCTAGAAAGGCAAGCCCTTTTGTTTTACTTCCAGGAACGCTTTGGCCTTACCAAAAAAATAACAACTTTAGTGTTCTCATACCAGCAGAGAATTAAGTCATCAAACCTGCAATAACTGGACAACAAATGATACAAAGGTATACCGAAGAGACTACACTCGCTCAGAACGAAATGCAAGTAAAACTATTATCTAATGAAGAATATTACCCAATAATGGCAGATGCAAGATCCAAATAAAAACAATCCATTGACTATCTCCCAAGGCCAAACATATTTTCTCTCAAACTAATATTTGAAAGCGCCTCGGGCCCTCACAGTGCCCATGAATAATGATCGAATTGGTAATATAATTGTTATATAGATTATAATCGCTACTGTAGTGGAATAATTAGCAACACAAGTAGCACAAAAAACAAAAATCGAAGGTAAACCTTCTTCTTTTTACTCTCTTTAGCAAAAAATTAAATACACACTAAAAATTGGTTAATGTTGAACAGTGTTACATGATAAAAAAGAACTTGTACCCACCTAGATCTGTGTATATATATTTGCTCAAATTCAAACTAATGGTCACCAAAGGCAGAAATCTCCCTTACAGACAGAAGTGGGATAGGTAGAACGACAAAAAGTCAAACCAAATTTAATGGAGCAATGATAATAAACAAAACCAAGACCTTAACTGGTAATAAGAAAGTACACCATCTCTGCATGCTTATAATCGAATTCAACCTTAATTTTATTGTATATAACAACAACATGGATGCATCTATGAGTTTGAAATTTACAGTATTACAAAAATGGTTGTCAGTGGCTGTAAATTTTCTTTAGGTCCATCTAATCACGCGAAGCACAAATTCATACTACAAATTAGCATGGGGAGATCCCTCTAAACTTTCAGTAACTAAAATAGTGCAGCGTTTGCTAATTTGGGGGTATCACAGGATAAAGCCATGCACTGGTTGGTGCGACAAAGCGACATGCTAGAAGAAACATTGATCACAAATGTAAAAACAGATAAATAAATCAGCAATGTACTGTGAAAAAAACTATTCAGAATCATGAGAAAATTGTGTTCTTTGGGCGAGACAAAAATGAGTTTAAAGGAGTGATATCCCCTGTGAATAGGAAGAGCTGCCACAACCTTGTTATGTTTACGATTTTTTTTCTGGATAGTTGGTGATGCAAGGTAGTAATGAAAATAAATTTGTATACTGAAAGCATGATCCTCTAGTCTGAACAAATCTCTACAAAAGAAAAGAGAAACCAGACCTGATATAAGTCACAAGAATGGAAGAAAGTTACAACAAGAGTATCTCATATTTATGTACATTGTATTTGTCAGGCAAGATAAACGCACATGATATCATGTCAGATAATTTGACTTGCTACAATATTGGTCTAAATCACATTCACTCCATGCATCAATAGAGCAAATTATATTTCAGAGCAGCATGTGTGAGAGGTTTTATCCAATAATATTGTGGATGAAAGCAAACAAGAAGGCATGGCAGAATAATGAATCATGATAAAAGAGAGCAGTACCTAGAGGTCTTCGATGTTTGACACAAAGGTCGGCGGAGTCCTTTTGATTGCACAATGACACATCAAGTTGTCCGACTATGAAGTTATCAATGTGAAATTGCTCAGATGGATCCCGTGACATAGGTCACATCAGTTAAGCAACATATCTTTCAAGTCAGCACAATGTCAAGAAAAAGAAAGTATATGTTAGTTGAGAGGTTGAGATACATACCTTCCCAATCAGTACTGGCCAATAAGAATAATAACCCTGTCCAGAGAAAAAGATGACACCTTTCTTCAGTAAATTGTGATATCCACCTATTAAAAGGACAGATATGTGCTGGTTATAATACAAAAAAACATCATACCAGAAGTTCTAAGAAACCAGTGATAGTTATGAGGACTTGTCATTATCAAAATTCCATCTGTATTAAATTAAGATGTACAAGAAAACATCGACTTATTATAACTGTGGCACACCATCACTCTGAATAGAAAGATGGTTAGTGAACTAACCTTGAGAGCACCTTTGACAACGCAATCAGATCCTCCATCTCTTAATTCAAATGTCTCATATATTCATAAATTCAATGATCCAAATATTAAAACTAAACAGTTCCAATGGATCTTAGATACAATACATCATTTCTTCACTTTATTCTGGGAGAAATTTGGAACTGTCCTTTTACTGATTTTATTATTCCATCTGTACATAATCTTCCTAGATGCACAATCCCTGCAGATTGTCATACTTATTGGTACAGAAACTCGCATCAGTAAATCAAGAGAGTGTAGTTAGCAAGAAAGAGAAAGGAGCATTGGAACGGAGAGGGAGAGCAATATCATTAGACAAAGATATGGGATATAGAAGAGGGATAGAAACGGATCGGATTACCTTCAAAACTGCAAAGTTCTTACAGACGTAGGGTGGTGAATAAGGCAAGGTGAACATGGTGAGGGTGCCGAGGTGTCCCATCGCATCGCATCGGCTGAGTTCTGCGCCAATCTGGACACGCCGCCATCCCACGCGACGTGAAAGGTGAAGGGGCAGCGTCGGCACCAATAAGGAAGAGGGAATGCCGCCGCAGCTCAACCTACATCGCCGTGGAGGAGGAAGGCTAGCCCGCTAGGTTCGGATGAGGTGAAGAAGGTGGGTTCTGGGCATCCGCATCGCCTAGTGTTAATCACTACCGCCATCAGCGCGATCCAAGAAGGGTTGAGGCCGCCAACGAGAGAGGAGAAGTCAGGATGGGAGCGAACAATTTACCGTGGAGGGTACTTGGGTTGGGTCGCCTCACGGGGTCGATGCGCACTGACAGCCCAATGGGGTTACCTGGTCTCTTTCTAGCCCACTAAACAATAGTGCTCCGATTTTGTTTTGGGAGCAGCAGCCCAGAAACTGTAGCACAAAGGCACATCCAACGACCAAAAACGCCCACATCGTGAGATCTAACGGCTAAAATAGTTAGGGGCGTGAGAGGGCTGGAAAGGTGTGCGGTTGTAATATATCTAAATGTGTGAATACATAGACAAACATAATGTCACTACTATGCCTCTACTTGACTAGCTCATTAATCAAAGATGGTTGTGTTTCCTAACCATAGACATGAGTTGTCATTTGATTAACGGGATCACATCATTAGGAGAATGATGTGATTGACTTGACCCATTCTGTTAGCTTAGCACTTGATCGTTTAGTATGTTGCTATTGCTTTCTTCATGACTTATACATGTTCCTACAACTATGAGATTATGCAACTCCCGTTTACCGGAGGAACACTTTGTGTGCTCCCAAACGTCACAATGTAACTGGGTGATTATAAAGGAGCTCTACAGGTGTCTCCAAAGGTACATGTTGAGTTGGTGTATTTCGAGATTAGGTTTTGTCACTCCGATTGCCGGAGAGGTATCTCTGGGCCCTCTCGGTAATGAACATCACTATAAGCCTTGCAAGCAATGTAGCTAATGAGTTAGTTACGGAATGATGCATTACATAACGAGTAAAGAGACTTGCCGGTAACAAGATTGAACTAGGTATTGGGATACCGACAATCGAATCTCGGGCAAGTAACATACCGATGACAAAGGGAACAACGTATGTTGTTATGCGGTTTGACCGATAAAGATCTTCGTAGAATATGTAGGAGCCAATATGAGCATCCAGGTTTTGCTATTGGTTATTGACCGGAGACGTGTCTCGGTCATGTCTACATAGTTCTCGAACCCGTAGGGTCCGCACGCTTAAAGTTTCAATGACAATTATATTATGAGTTTATGAGTTTTGATGTACTGAAGGTTGTTCGGAGTCCCGGATGTAATCACGGACATGACGAGGAGTCTCAAAATGGTCGAGACATGAACATTGATATATTGGAAGCCTATATTTGGATATTGGAAGTGTTCCGGGTGAAATAGAGATTTTACTGGAGTACCGAGGGGTTATCGGAACCCCCCGGGGGCTTAATGGGCCATAGTGGGATTTATTGGAGAAGAGGAAAGGAGGCCAGGGTAGGGCCACGTGCCCCTCCCCCCTAGCCCAAATAGGACAAGGAGAGGGGAGCGACGCCCCCCTTTCCTTCCTCTCTCTCCGTCCTCTTTCCCCCCCTTCTCCTAATCCAACAAGGAAGGAAGGGAGTCCTACTCCCGGTGGTAGTAGGACTCCTCCTGGCGCGCCTCCTCCTGGCCGGCCGCCCCCTCCCCCCTTGCTCCTTTATATACGGGGGCAGGGGGGCACCTCTAGACACAACAACAATAGATCATTGATCTCTTAGCCGTGTGCGGTGCCCCCCTCCACCATAGTCCTCCTCGATAATATTGTAGCGGTGCTTAGGCGAAGCCCTGCGACGGTAGAACATCATCATCATCACCACACCGTCATGCTGACGGAACTCTCCCTCGACGCTCGGCTGGATCGGAGTTCAAGGGACGTCATCAAGCTGAACGTGTGCTAGAACTTGGAGGTGCCATGCTTTCGGTGCTTGATGGGTCGGGCCGTGAAGACGTACGACTACATCAACCGCGTTGTTCTAACGCTTCCGCTTTCGGCCTATGAGGGTACATGGACAACACTCTCCCCTCTCATTGCTATGCATCACCATGATCTTGCGTGTGCGTAGGATTTTTTTTGAAATTACTACGTTCCCCAACAGTGGCATTCGAGCCTGGTTTTATGCGTAGATGTTATATGCACGAGTAGAACACAAGTGAGTTGTGAGCGATACAAGTCATACTGCTTACCAGCATGTCATACTTTGGTTCGGCGATATTGTTGAATGAAGCGGCCCGGACTGACATTACGCGTACGCTTACGCGAGACTGGTTCTACTGACGTGCTTTGCACACAGGTGGCTGGCGGGTGTCAGTTTCTCCAACTTTAGTTGAACCGAGTGTGGCTACGCCCGGTCCTTGAAAAGGTTAAAACATCACTAACTTGACGAACTATCGTTGTGGTTTTGATGTGTAGGTAAGAACGGTTCTTGCTTAGCCCGTAGCAGCCACGTAAAACTTGCAACAAAAAAGTAGAGGACGTCAAACTTGTTTTTGCAGGGCATGTTGTGATGTGATATGGTCAAGACGTGATGCTATATTTTATTGTATGAGATGATCATGTTTTGTAACCGAGTTATCGGCAACTGGCAGGAGCCATATGGTTGTCGCTTTATTGTATGCAATGCAATCGCCCTGTAATTGCCTTTATCACTAAGCGGTAGCGATAGTCGTAGAAGCAATAGGTGGCGAAACGACAACGATGCTATGATGAAGAGCAAGGTGTCGCGCCGGTGACTATGGTGATCATGACGGTGCTTCGGAGATGGAGATCACAAGCACAAGATGATGATGGCCATATCATATCACTTATATTGATTGCATGTGATGTTTATCCTTTATGCATCTTATTTTGCTTTGATTGACTTTAGCATTATAAGATGATCTCTCACTAAATTTCAAGGTATAAGTGTTCTCCCTGAGTATGCACCATTGCGAAAGTTCTTCGTGCTGAGACACCACGTGATGATCGGGCGTGATAGGCTCTACGTTCAAATACAACGGGTGCAAAACAGTTGCACACGCAGAATACTCAGGTTAAACTTGACGAGCGTAGCATATACAGATATGGCCTCGGAACACTGAGACCAAAAGGTCGAGCGTGAATCATATAGTAGATATGATCAACATAGTGATGTTCACCATTGAAAACTACTCCATATCACGTGATGATCGGACATGGTTTAGTTGATTTGGATCACGTGATCACTTAGATGATTAGAGGGATGTCTGTCTAAGTGGGAGTTCTTTAGTAATATTGATTAATTGAACTTAAATTTATCATGAACTTAGTACCTGATAGTATTTTGCTTGTCTATTTTTGTTGTAGATAGATGGCTCGTGATGTTGTTCCGTTGAATTTTAATGCGTTCCTTGAGAAAGCTAAGTTGAAAGATGATGGTAGCAATTACACGGACTGGGTCCGTAACTTGAGGATTATCCTCATTGCTGCACAGAAGAATTACATCCTGGAAGCACCGCTGGGTGCCAGGTCTGCTGCAGATGCAACTTACGATGTTAACAACGTCTGGCAGAGCAAAGCTGATGACTACTTGATAGTTCAGTGTGCCATGCTTTACGGCTTAGAACCGGGACTTCAACGATGTTTTGAACGTCATGGAGCATATGAGATGTTCCAGGAGTTGAAGTTAATATGTCAAGCAAATGCCCGGATTGAGAGATATGAAGTCTCCAATAAGTTCTATAGCTGCAAGATGGAAGAGAATAGTTCTGTCAGTGAACATATACTCAAAATGTCTGGGTATAATAATCACTCGATTCAATTGGGAGTTAATCTTCCTGAAGATAGTGTCATTGATAGAATTCTTCAATCACTGCCGCCAAGCTACAAGAGCTTCGTGATGAACTATAATATGCAAGGGATGGACAAGACTATTCCCGAGCTCTTCGCAATGCTAAAGGCTGCGGAGGTAGAAATCAAGAAGGAGCATCAAGTGTTGATGGTCAATAAGACCACCAGTTTCAAGAAAAAGGGTAAAGGGAAGAAGAAGGGGAACTTCAAGAAGAACTGCAAACAAGTTGCTGCTCAAGAGAAGAAACCCAAATCTGGACCTAAGCCTGAGATTGAGTGCTTCTACTGCAAGCAGACTGGTCACTGGAAGCGGAACTGCCCTGGCGGATAATAAGGATGGCAAGGTGAACAAAGGTATATGTGATATAAATGTTATTGATGTGTACCTTACTATTTCTCGCAGTAGCACCTGGGTATTTGATACTGGTTCTCTTGCTAATAGTTGCAACTCGAAACAGGGACTACAGATTAAGCGAAGATTGGCTAAGGACGAGGTGACGATGCGCGTGGGAAATGGTTCCAAAGTCGATGTGATCGCGGTCGGCACGCTACCTCTACATCTACCTGCGGGATTAGTTTTAGACCTGAATAATTGTTATTTGGTGCCAGCGTTGAGCATGAACATTATATCTGGATCTTGTTTGATGCGAGATGGTTATTCATTTAAATCAAAGAATAATAGTTGTTCTATTTATATGAGTAATATCTTTTATTGTCATGCACCCTTAAAGAGTGGTCTATTTTTATTAAATCTCGATAGTAGTGATACACATATTCATAATGTTGAAGCCAAAAGATGCAGAGTTGTTAATGATAGTGCAACTTGTTTGTGGCACTGCCGTTTAGGTCATATTGGTGTAAAGCACATGAAGAAACTCCATACTGATGGACTTTTGTAATCACTTGATTATGAATCACTTGGAACTTGCGAACCGTGCCTCATGGGCAAGATGACTAAAACGCCGTTCTCCGGAACTATGGAGTGAGCAACTAATTTGTTGGAAATCATACAAACTGATGTGTGTGGTCCAATGAATATTGAGGTCGCGGCAGGTATCGTTATTTTCTCACCTTCACAGATGATTTGAGCAGATATGGGTATATCTACTTAATGAAGCGCAAGTCTGAAACATTTGAAAAGTTCAAAGAGTTTCAGAGTGAAGTGGAAAATCATCATAACAAGAAAATAAAGTTTCTACGATCTGATCATGGAGGAGAATATTTGAGTTACGAGTTTGGTTTACATTTGAAACAATGCGTAATAGTTTCGCAACTCACGCCACCCGGAACACCACAACATAATGGTGTGTAACGTCGTAATCGTACTTTACTAGATATGGTGCAATCTATGATGTCTCTTACTGATTTACTGCTATCGTTTTGGGGTTATGCTTTAGAGACGGCCGCATTCATGTTAAATAGATCACCATCAAAATCCGTTGAGACGACGCCTTATGAACTGTGGTTTGGCAAGAAACCAAAGTTGTCGTTTCTTAAAGTTTGGGGCTGCGATGCTTATGTGAACAAACTTCAACCAGATAAGCTCGAACCCAAATCGGAGAAATGTGTCTTCATAGGATACCCGAAAGAGACTATTGGGTATACCTTCCATCACAGATATGAAGGCAAGACTTTTGTTGCTAAATTCAGATCCTTTCTAGAGAAGGAGTTTCTCTCGAAAGAAGTGAGTGGGAGGAAAGTAGAACTTGATGAGGTAACTGTACCTGCTCCCTTATTGGAAAATAGTTGATCACAGAAACCGGTTCCTGTGACAACTACACCAATCAGTGAGGAAGCTAATGATATTGATCATGAAACTTCAGAACAAGTTACTACAGAACCTCGTAGGTCAAACAGAGTAAGATCCGCTCCAGAGTGGTATGGTAATCCTATTCTGGAAGTCATGTTACTTGACCATGGCGAACCTATGAACTACGAGGAAGCGATGATGAGCCCAGATTCCGCAAAATGGCTTGAGGCCAAGAAATCTGAGATGGGATCCATGTATGAGAACAAAGTATGGACTCTTGCCCGATGATCGGCAAGCCATCAAGAATAAATGGATCTTCAAGAAGAAGACTGACGCTGATGGTAATGTAACTGTTTACAAAGCTCGACTTGTTGTGAAAGGTTTTCGACAAGTTCAAGGAGTTGACTACGATTAGACTTTCTCACCTGTAGTGATGCTTAATTCTATCTGAATCATGTTAGCAATTGCCGCATTTTATGATTATGAAATATGCCAAATGGGTGTCAAAACTGCATTCATGAATGGATTTCTGGAAGAAGAGTTGTATATGATGCAACCAGAAGGTTTTGTCGATCCAAAAGGTGCTAACAAAGTGTGCAAGCTCCTGCAATCCATTTATGGACTGGTGCAAGCCTCTCGGAGTTGGAATAAATGCTTTGATAGTGTGATCAAAGCATATGGTTTTATACAGACTTTTGGAGAATCCTGTATTTACAAGAAAGTGAGTGGGAGCTCTGTAGCATTTCTGATATTATATGAAGACGACATATTGTTAATGGGAAATGATATAGAATTTCTGGATAGCATAAAAGGATACTTGAATAAAAGTTTTTCAATGAAAGACCTCGGTGAAGCTGCTTACATATTAGGCATCAAGATCTATAGAGATAGATCAAGACGCTTAATTGGACTTTCACAAAGCACATACCTTGATAAAGTTTTGAAAAAGTTCAAAATGGATCAAGCAAAGAAAGGGTTCTTGCCTGTATTACAAGGTGTGAAGTTGAGTCAGACTCAATGCCCGACCATAGCAGAAGATAGAGAGAAAATGAAAGATGTTCCCTATGCTTCAGCCATAGGCTCTATCATGTATGCAATGCTGTGTACCAGACCTGCTATATGCTTAGCAATAAGTTTAGCAGGGAGGTACCAAAGTAATCTAGGAGTGGATCACTGGACAGCGGTCAAAAATATCCTGAAATACCTGAAAAGGAATAAGGATATGTTTCTCGTTTATGGAGGTGACAAAGAGCTAGTCGTAAATGGTTACGTCGATGCAAGCTTTGACACTGATCCGAACGATTCTAAATCGCAAACTGGATACGTGCTTATATTGAACGGTGGAGCTGCCAGTTGGTGCAATTCTAAACAAAGCATCGTAGCGGGATCTACATGCGAAGCGGAGTACATAGCTGCTTCGGAAGCAGCAAATGAAGGAGTCTGGATGAAGGAGTTCATATCCGATCTAGGTGTCATACCTAGTGCATCGGGACCAATGAAGATCTTCCGTGACAACACTGGTGCAATTGCCTTGGCAAAGGAATCCAGATTTCACAAGAGGACCAAGCACATCAAGACAGGGGCGGAGCCAGGATTAAAATTGAGAGGGGGCAAAGATGTATAGAAGCTTATAGCCAAAACATTTACAAAGACTGACCACACACAACCATATTGTATATAGTGAATAAGAAGCAACATCGAAAATTAATATCTTTTATTAAGATAATTCAATCACAAAAAACTAAGTCTATTTCATAGCAAAAGTCAAGCTAAACTAATCACTTTAGACAAAATGACCTGAGATATATTGATATTTGTGTTCCTAACTTGCAAAAGAAACCACCTATCTTCCTGGATAATTTTTCTAGCCCAAAAGTTATACGAAAACGAAGCTAAAATTAAGACAGAATGCAACATAAAAAACATTGACAAATAAGAAAATGTTTTACCACATTACCTTTTTCTTTCCTCCGACAATGATCTTTCATGTTTTAACTATCACATCATTATCCCTGAAAGAACTATCACTCATTAAGATTTCTTGTCTATCAAGCAAATAAGGCTATGGCTCACAAAATGTTCGCCCACTTTGTTCTTAACAAAGAAATAGGAAAGGAACAAGAATTTAGAAATTACAACAGAAAATAAGAAAGAGGAACTGATGAAGAACCCTAATACTTACCTCATTGGTGTTGCATCCATAGCACGCAGATCTCCGGAGAGGCAGCGATCTTTGAAGTTGAAAGGACTAGAAGAATTAGTCGCAAGCCCGTCGGCTAGCCGGCGTGCATGGCGGGCGGCCAGGCCGGTCGCCGGAGGTGATCTGGCGAGGGCATGGCTAGGCAGGGCTACAGGCAGCATGGCGGCTGGGTCGCATCTCTGTCTAAACATTTCCTAATTTTATTTTCTAGAAGATCTCACATTTCCTCTCTTTTTTAGGAACAGATCTCGCTTTCCTACGTAAGTTCTGCTAGGCTGCTTAGCATAGCAGGCTTGATGGGCTGAGTCCTTGTTTCTCGTACATGGGCTAAAGGAAAATAAGCAGAAAAAATAAGCTAAGTGGGGGCAAACACTGCAGGGTGAGCGGGGGCAACTCTATATGATATGAGCCTAGTACAAATGGGCCAAAAAAATCGAGTGGGGGCATTTGCCCCCCTTGTGCTGTACGTGGATTCGCCCCTGCATCAAGAGACGCTTCAATTCCATCTGGGACCAAGTCTAGGTGGGAGACATAGAGATTTGCAAAATACATACGGATCTGAATGTTGCAGACCCGTTGACTAAGCCTCTTCCACGAGCAAAACATGATCAGCACCAAGGCTCCATGGGTGTTAGAATCATTACTGTGTAATCTAGATTATTGACTCTAGTGCAAGTGGGAGACTGAAGGAAATATGCCCTAGAGGCAATAATAAAGTTATTATTTATTTCCTTATATCATGATAAATGTTTATTATTCATGCTAGAATTGTATTAACCGGAAACATACACTACAAAAAAATATACACTTCCGTGATGATACATGTTTGTCACAGTAGGTCGCGTTTTTTGTCATGCATGTACATCCATGGCAAATTTATGACAGAATCAAGATAGTCATACCTGTGCTGTCGTAGAAGTGTTCGATGACATTACCAAAATTATCATCACGGAAGTGTCCACTTCCTTGACGATAAATCGCGCGTCACACAACTGCTTTCATCAAGGGTGACTGACACGTGGCATCCACCGTAACGGAACGCCGTTAAGCTATCATGTCGGGTTTTGGATCCGATAACCCATTAACAGCCCCGACCAATGAGGATTTTCCACATGTAAAATCATCATTGGCTGGAGGAAACACGTGTCGGCTCTCCGTTGGGACAGATGTCATCCACTCATTGGACAGAAGGTGCCTATGATACGTCAACACGTGGCACGGCCCAACAGAGGCCCATTCCTATGAAAAGGCCGGCCCGTTTGACTTGGTCAAAAGGTGGCGGGCCGGCCCATGGAAAGCCTGTTAACGGCATGTTCGCATATAGCCCATTTACAGCTCGCTAACCCAAGGCCCGTTATGCCCTATCCGAATTAGGCCCAGTAGCGTCATCTGGGCCATCCAATATGATTCCAGCCTGTTTTCACTTCTGGCCCATGTATGGCCCATGATGTCTTTCGGCCCATATGAGGCCCTATGTAACTCTTGGCCTATTAACGGCCCGTGGTGAAACTGGCCCGCAATGAACAGTGTATCACTTTACACCCACTAACGGCCCGTGGTGAAACTGGCCCGTAATGAATAGTATATCACTTTATACCCATTAAGGGCCCGTTATTCAGTTGGGCCGTTTCCAGCAAATGTTATCTTTCGGCCTTCTTAGAGCCCATTTATTCTTGGGCTCATTTCCAGCATTCGTTTACTTACGGCCCATTACTGTCATTTTCTGCTTGTGGGCCAAATTCAGCCCGTGGTTACATCGGCCCGTTTATGGTCCGTTAATACATTGGGCCATTTTCATAGCTTCATCAAATACGGCCTATTCACGATGGCCCGTTATGGTCATACGGCCCGTATAAGGCCCATTGATTATACGGCCCGTAGAAGGCCCATTATTTCTATGGCCCGTAGAAGGCCCATTGTTTCTACGGCCCGTAGAAGGCCTACTGTTTCTACGGCCCGTAGAAGGCCCACTGTTTCTACAGCCCGTAGGAGGCCCAGTGTCACTACAGTAAATATTAGCCCATGGTTATTGTGGCCTAGTTTTAAAAAGAACTGCACTGACTACAAGCAAACAAATAAACAAGACAACAAGGAAATAAATAAGCAAGCAACTTATGCTAGGCTATCACGGCTGTTACACATATTACATCCACTGGGCATCAAAGTTCGCCACCAGTGCAAATATAGGGAACAAAGCAGCATATCATATACACTGGTTGTCAAAGTTGGCGACC
Organism: Triticum dicoccoides; assembly: GCF_002162155.2. NCBI lineage: Eukaryota > Viridiplantae > Streptophyta > Magnoliopsida > Poales > Poaceae > Triticum > Triticum dicoccoides. The sequence goes on along the minus strand of NC_041389.1, from coordinate 55,964,338 downwards.
AGCGCAAATAAACGCCACAGCAAAACAAATCCAGAACTGAAACCACTTCAGAAGATCTCAAGAAACAATATCCTGGGTACCCATAATGCTGGCAAGATGCTTAGCAAGCTTATTAACTTTCTCTTGTTTGGCGCTTAAATCCTCCAGTGCTTGTTGTTGCACCAGAAAATAAGCATCTGAATTCTGCAGGGACTTCCTCAGTCCTTCAGCTTCCTGTCGCACCACATCTGATCGATGTCTTTCAACTTGAAGTTGAGACTCAAGAAGACGAACTAATTCAGGCAGCGAGTTCGAAGAGCTTGTGCCAGCAGTAGTGGCCAGTAACTCGAGCACTACATCAAGACAGGACTTTTGGGTTCCCTCACTGTCGTCAAGATAGTTTTTATCAGCTTTCTTGGAGACCAACAGGGATGTCTCACTATCTTGAACCTTATCTGCATTACTTCCTTTACCATTGGATAATGCGGTACTGTTCTCCCATATTTTGTCCGCATTCTAAAAGAGAAACAAGCAGACACATCACATGTTTACCATGTTGTATATGAAACTCATTTTGGTAAATGAGTTCAGTAGTAAAGTGGACAGGATAACAGCATGAAACAAACATATATCTATGTGCCATGGTCACTTTATGGTCTATATCATTCTAGTTTTTGTTGCCAAATCAAGATAGAGACACAATTCAAATAATATTTGTTCAAGACAAAGCAGAATAGACAGAATATAAGTGTGGGTAACTATAGAGCAATAACAACACTTGTAATGTGCATGACATGAGAACATAACGGTTTATTCAATTGAAACTGAAATCAACATAGAGAAGGTTACAACAGCAAACCAGTTAAAGAAATAGGTTTAAAACATACCTGTTGCGCCATTGGAGTTTCAATTCCATCCTTCAAATTTGAAAATAGTTGGTATGAGTAAATACAGTAATGCAAGAGCAAAGGAGTATGAACCATAGCTACAGAACCTGACCTGAGAACAAATCTTCTTCTCCTTTAAGCGTTGAGTTGGGATTCGGAGTGGTGGTCCTCGTGCTTTGGGCACTGCAGTTCCCTTACTAACCGCTCGTGTTTGGGTGCTCTGTGGTGGAGACGGTGCTGTGTCAACTGGAACTAGGTTACTATCTGCCGGGGTTGGGGTTAAAAGGGGTGTAGCTGGTTCTCTGTCCAACTGCGTAGGGGTACAATCTGCGAGAGTCTGGGTTATGTGTGGTGGATCTGGTCCTTGGGCATGTACAACCGTGGTTCTATCTGCATCAATTGGTAGCACTATCTTTTCTAAAGATCGTGTTGTTACTCCCTTAGATACTGCCATCACGCTCTCCAATTCAAATGGCTGATAAACAAGAAAAGTAATTGAAAGTATAGACATTGTATGATAGATAGGTGCAATGGATAGTGGGGAATAAAAGAGGGCATGAAATAATTCATATTTATGTTGTCTAACCAAACAGGATAACATGACACAAGTTCACATATATGATGGCTAACTAAACAGGATAGCATGACACAATTTCACATTATGATGGCTAACTAAAAAAGATGGAAAGACATAGTTCAAAATATGAGACTATGTAAAGAGGATGACATGACATAACTATATAATGTGTTTTTTAAATAGGTTGGCATGCCATAATTCACATACATTCATGGATAGAATGCCATAATTCTAAATATGATGACTGTAAACACTAAACAGGATGAGATGATATAACTATATGATGTCTTTATTAAATGGGTTGCCATGCCATAATTCAGATAGATGATGTGTATGTACTATGTAAACATGATGGCATGATATAATTCAAATATATGATTTATATAGTAAGCAAGTAAGCAGATGGCAATCTATATATGATGTAAAAACTAAGTAATGCAAGACAACATGCATGACATGAGTAATATAACCCTGCCAAGTTTGAGCATACACCTCAGGGGGAAATAGGACTAGTCATCAGTCTCTGAATCCTCCTCTGAGGAGCTCTCTGTAGCCAGCAAGATGTTTGCTTCAGCAGGTAGCATTATCTGCTCTAAATACCTTGTTTCACTCCAGATACATCCATCACCGCTTCAAATGGCTTATGCACGGGAAGAGTAGTTGAATATACAAATGTTGTCGACAAATGGAACACGTAATACAAAAAAAGATAGCATGATATAATTCACATACATGATGATTGGCTAAACATCATGGCATTGCATAATTCACATATATAATGCCTTTGCAACAAGATAGCATTGTATAATTCACATATGTAATGTCTTGCAACAAGATGGTAATGCATAATTCACATATATGGTAATTAGACACTGAACAGGTGGCATTCACACAAAGCATGTCTAAACTAATCAAATGGCATAGCAATGCGAGACAACATACGCACGATATGAGCAACATAACCCTGCCAAGTTAGAGCATACACCTCGGGGCGGGGATAGGATTGGTCATCTGTCTCTGTATCCTCCTCTGAGGAGCTATCTGTAACCAGCGAGATATGCGCTTCGTCAGATAGCATAGTCTGCTCAGAAGACCTTGTTTTCACTCCAGAATTTGCCATCACCGTGTCAAATGGCTGATGCACACGAAGAGCAGTTGAATGTACTAACATTGTTGACGAATGTAATATGTAACGAAAAAAAGATGACCTGATATAATTTACATATAAGATGACTGGCTAAGCAGGATGGCATTGCGAAATTCACATATATGATGCCTGGCTAAACAAGGTGGCGTTGCATAATTCACATAAACGATGAATAAACTAAACAGATGGCATTCACACAAAGGATGTCTAACCTGAGCAGATGACATATTTGATGTATAAAGTAAGCAATGCAAGACACCATATGCATGATATAACCAACATCAGCATGCCAAGTTAGAGCGAAGACCTCAGGGGGTAAATAGGAGTTATCTTCTCCTTCTGAATCCCCATCAGAACAGATATCTTCCTCTCAATTACAATCAGAAATGCGTGGAGGGGGGCTGCCTTTGCGCCTACCATGGAGCGACGTCTGCATGAAATTATATTGCCACGCAAGGCTCGTCTCTTTTGCTCTACATGTTCAGTTCCATTGTTTACAATAACTGTCATGCATAGGAATAAAACATAGTGAGATTATGTAAGGAGTGCATGCAGAAATCCAGAGTGATGGTAGCAACCTGTGGATAGACCCAAAACCAATAATAGCAGGCAGATAATGGCTTCAGTTAATAAATACAGATAATGGCTTCTTTACTGTTTGTTTCCCACCCAACATGAAACTCATAGTAGACATCGGAGATTAACCAGATAGTAGATAGATACTATTGATAGCGGCCCCGATATGTACCCCACAACCATTTAAAAACTCAAGTTTGACCATTAGTTTGGAGCTGACTCGGAGTCTAATCGGTGAACAGGACGATAAAGTAGCATGTAATATTAAGTGATGCATAACGTAAGCAGACACGAAAGAGTGCGACCTCTCTTGCGGACCCGTGTAGTCCTCGAGGTCATCTGCTCGATTGATGATGGTAATGCAGTTTTCATGGCTGCTAGCGGCGGGGAAGAAGATCTGAGGCGGCGAAAGACAGTCTGGAGGCCGGATCCCTGCTCTGCTGGACCCTTCTGTCGCTGGAGCAGCTGAGCTGGGGTGGACGACGGCGTAGCAGGACCGGGACAAACCACACAAGGTTTTCTTTGACAACTATCTGTAAGAGAAGTAATTCTGTAAGGGCTCGTTTGAATTGGAGGATTCCAACAATGCAGGGATAGGAAATAGATAGGAATAGGATAGGAATGCACGTGCAAAATAGAGAATTTAAAAACACAGGATTTCTGCCAATCTGGGTGTTTGATTCACAACAATTGGAAGATCACATGATGCAAAGAAGCATGGCGAGATTAACTCAAACCACAAGAAAATGTACGGTTATAATGCTATTATGCTACTATCTCTTAATCTTGTGCTTTATGAATAGGAATTTGAAAAGGAGGACAAGTGAAAATTAAAATTCCTACATTTTTTATTTCAAGGAGACACTAAAGGAACAAATCCGTGTGCTCAGTGGACAATATATATAACATGTAGAGTAAAAAAGAGATGCAACAAGTGTACAACCTCTTTGGCGAAGCCATGTTGATCTCAGCGTGATTGGGTTGGCCGGTGAGGATGCTCCGGCTGACTTTGCTGTCGGAGGAGGGGATGAAGATCTTAGGCGTCTGGAGATGGAGCCCAAGGTACTGCTCCGTTGTGATGGAGGGTTTCGTCGTTGGAGCAGCTCCGGTGAGTTGTACGACGCCGAGGCTGAAGCAGGACAAGAGAGACAACGAACAACGTTAACCTGAATGGAATTCTAATAGCATCTCCAATACATGACGTAAAATACATAACCAGAAAGTGCTAGATGTAAAATACATCAGCCGCTCATCTCTAAACTTAACTATCGAAACTGAACTTAACTGTAGAAACTGAACCTAACTGTCCAAACTGAATTTTGCTGTCAAAACTGAATTTTGCTGTCGAAACTGAACGCACTAGCAAGGTGAGGCTACATGTCGGTCGACTGACTTTTTCATCTCTGGTCAGTCGATTTTGCAGCCGATGGATACGAAATCAAGGGCCTGCGGTTCATCTTCAACCTCCACCCCCCCTGAGCCGCCAGCCACCACCAGCCAAAGAGCAGCCACCCGCCGCCCGCGGCCGGCGGTGCGCCACCCCGCCCGCCCCGAAAACACTCCCCACGCCGGTCCGCCGCCGCCCCGGCCATCCCTCTA
>NC_041389.1:55956195-55959214 GCF_002162155.2 Triticum dicoccoides | reverse complement strand
CACGCCACCGCCCCGCCAACGCCGACGACCACCGCCCCCATCCTGAACCCTAAAATAGATAGTGGGGTACATCTCCGGCGAGCCCCCCTCCCCGCTGCGGCTGGTTCTTCCTTCACCCCGGCGAGCCCACCCCTTGGAAATCGACTGACCCAAAAGTCGATTCAGTCGACTGAAGTGTAGCCAAATCGGAGCAGCATTGCAAGCAAGAGCAAGAGTAAGACCAGCAGCACGAGCAAGAGCAATAGCAAGAGAAGACCAGACAGGGGACCGAGAGCAAGAGCAGAGCAGCAGCGCGAGCGAGAGCTAAAGCAGCAGCAACTCCTACTGATGTGGACATCGCCGCCGAGGGAGTGACGCCGTGGAGGAAGTGGCCGGCGACGCCGCCATGGATGGAGCCGCGCCATGTCGGCTCGGGACCGAGCGCCGGCAGCACCGTGAGATCGAATCAAGAAGAAAATGCGGCGATTAGTGTACAACCTCTTTGGTGGCGCCGATTAGGCCGCAGCTTCATCCGAGGAAACGGTGATGATGATGATCTTCCGGTGGTGCAGGTGAAGATGGCGGTGTGGGAATGGAGGTGGCGCGAAAGACGAGGGGAACGTCGGGGCAGCTCCTTGGAGGTGGACGACGGGGTGGCTGAACCGGCGGGACGATGAGATCGACGACGGATCCTCATCCGGTACGTTGGATGAGGGACGTCGAGGTGTTGCTGTGGACGACGTCGTCGGGGAAGAAGCTCCGGCTGGGTGGCGGACGGAGCAGGGTGTGGGGTTTCGTTGCAGGTTTTCGCGGCCTCGATGTACGAATGGGTGGGCGGATGGGATGGCAGTGGGGAACCATGGCTTAGAGACGCGCTTGTCCAAAATGTGGGGTAAGTTACAAAAGTACCCCCCACCGATTTGAGGCGGTTCTTTCGGTTCAGGGTTACCACGGGCATTTCGCGTGTCGGGATTTCACAGGAGGTGGGAGTTTTCGCGCGCGTTGTAATTTTGGAATAGCAAGGCGCGGGTTAAGATGGAGGGAGTTGTCGGAGCACAACGAGACAAAGATATATCTTAAATGTTTCGGGCTAACAAGGCGCAGGTTGAAATTTCCGGACAAGCCTAACGTGTACTGTACCAAATCAATGCGCACTACAAATGTCATTCAAAACTTTGAATTCATGTTATGTTCAATTAAATATTTCGCTACGTGTATAATGCATGCAACCTACTACTCAAATGAATGTTTTAGTGCATTCCAAACGTATATACTACTGCTTCAATATGAACTAAATTTGAATAAGATCTACAGTAATGATTGTTGTGAAGTCAAAGCATTTGAATTCGTTTCTCTGTTTTAATAAGATCTACAATCATCATTATTGTCAAGTTAAACCATCATTTGTGTATTATCTTCACAGCACACCACATGATCAGTATCGAGTTACATATGAACTATGTGTACTATATGAACTCGAACTAGATTTTTTGAATCCACTTTATTTTGATTTCAAATCACATTACATTTCTAGCTCTAGCTAGATCTTCATAATCTAAACCATGTCTCATATGTATAATGTGTTTGTCACATTATGTATGGTGCCCCGCCCCCTACGCCTACAAGTATTTAGATGTGAGTTGCAAACACCACACATTACCACAAATTCAAATAAAATGTGAGAATGTTCGATATATAGTATTGTTTAGATTGCTTGATATTTAGTTGTAAGCTGCAAACGCCGCACATTATCACAAATTCAAATAAAATGTGAGATTGTTTGATGTATAGTATGGTTTAGATTGTTCGGCATTTAGCTGTGAGTTGCAAACGCCATGCGTTATCACATTATGGTATAACATGTGCACATCACGTGTATCACCGCTATATTCATGCATGCAATGTTTAACACACTATGATCTCCTATTCAAATATATGAATCCGCTTTCATATCAAATTATGATCTTTGTTAGTCTCTTACACCCACACAGTCCTCTAACCTTTGTAGCTACCACTAACTTTCTCTCGTGCATGCACACGCCCTCCTCGCCCTCCCCCTCCCTCGGCATTCTATCCACCGGGCACATTCATTTTTTCCTTTAGGTCATTCTCCCAGAGTCTCCACAACTCCTTTCCGACACACACCGATCGATAAACCTCTCCAGCGATGCCTGCCTACAACATACACACACAGCTTCAATCTCCTCCTTTATGTGTCCTTGCCTCGTGTCTCTCATATGGTTAGACACACGTGTAAACTCTCACCCCTCTTTTAATCGATCTCACAACTGCACACTCCTCCCCCTATCCAGCTAGTAGTTGGGCCTCTCGCACCACCTCCTAGCTCCATTCTCTCTGTCTATCCGTCTCGCTGGGCCTTATTTGCCTCTAACAAATGGATGTACACCGACCGATCTCTCGCTATACATATAGCCAGCTAGGTCCTTATAACTCGTTTTTACCCACACATCGATCGATCTACCTCATTAGTTGTGTCTCTCCCTTCCTCCGACAAACAACAATTGATCTACCGATCTAGTTAGGTTTGCTTACCAAATACATGGTCCCCCTTCATCATCCATGGAGGCGTCCCGACAGATCTATCACGCACAGGCACACACAGAAACACATCCCCACTCTTATTGATAACATTGCAGTTCCACCCTCAGTTTGTCTAGTAGGCCTCTCCTAACATCTCCGAGAAGCAACTCCATCACCCATCCAGCACTCTACCCCTCTCCCTCCCTCTCCCTCCCTCTCTCTCTCCTCTCTCTCTCTGTCCCATCATATTTCCCGTCCTTCTGTTATGTATTGATGTCGACCGATCTCCCTCATGACATAGCTGGGTCTCTCCTTCTCAACACATATACGAGTCGTTCTACCTGTATAGTTAGGCCTCTACCTACCCCTCCCCCCACCCCCTCCCCCCCACACACACTGATACATCAAGCGCTCTAGTCATGTCTCCCTGCCACACACAAACTTGACATGTGCCCTCTAACGTTCCGGTAGGCCAGTCACCCTATATCTTTGACTTGCA
>NC_041389.1:55955674-55956175 GCF_002162155.2 Triticum dicoccoides | reverse complement strand
CTGGTACATCGAGCGCTCTAGTCATGTCTCCCTGCCACACACAAACTTGACATGTGCCCTCTAACCTTCCGGTAGGCCAGTCTCCCTATATCTTTGACTTGCACACACACACAATTTCGATGGCTCTCTTCATCGATCTCGCACCCACCCACTTGATCCTCTCTTCGACTCTATCGATAGCTATGAGCCCTCCCTCTCTTCTCGTGGATTGCCCGACCCTCTATGTATGATAAGGATAGGCCTCCATTTCACACACATTGCATGCAAAATTTTGTTTGAGATGTCATCGACACATATTCCCACAAATAATTCACGAAATCAACCCCCACCCCACCCCCACCCCCACCCCAAAACAAAAAACACTCACGAACGCGGTTTGTATCTCTCACACACACCCACGTAGGTGGGGGACGTGCACGAAGAGAAGAGGTGCAAGCACGGCGCACGTACTCCCGTCTCTTTCCTAACCACACCCGTGCGGGTACACGGTGGAGCTCATTT
>NC_041389.1:55940999-55955659 GCF_002162155.2 Triticum dicoccoides | reverse complement strand
CCCCCCACCACAAAACAAAAAACACTCACGAACGCGGTTTGTATCTCTCTCACACACCCACGTAGGTGGGGGACGTGCACGAAGAGAATAGGTGCATGCACGGCGCACGTACTCCCATCTCTTTCCCAACCACACCCGCGCGGGTACACGGTGGAGCTCATTTGTGTACGAAAAAGGCAGCCCACATGGTAATTTGGCACGTGTACTATTTGTCCACTTGGTGGAGGGAGGATCGTCTACCACGGGTGAACAAACAAATTGCGACTTGATGCGTTATGTTAAATTAAAAAAAGAGGCAAACCATGTGGGGCCTACCTTAGAGGCAAGGCTCTATACACTGGAGTACTTTTGATGTGTCCCGTCAACTCGCAGAACGAGGAGAAGCTTGCCTAGTACGCCGTCTCCCCCGCCAACGGGCACGGTGGCTCGCAAGATGAGGTGAAGCTTGCTCCTCCCTCGCCCATGCGTGCGGTGGCTCGCAGGACGAGGAGAAAAATTTACTACTCCCTCCCTTTAATACTCGTCCCTACTACCTTGGTTATAGAGATTATATCATATTGTTTGGAATATATATGTCCTTAGTAGATTTCAATATGAACTACTAGTACATACTCCAAACACTGATGTATATAGACGTATTTTAGTGTACATTCACTCATTTTGCTACGTATGTAGTAGCACTCTCCCTCGCCCCTCGACCCTCGCCCACGTGGTGGACGTGCAGCAATTCATTCGGTCTCATATAGCTAGAACGATATATACTGCACTACCATTATTGCTCGACTTCCCGAAGAGGCGAAGAGCTAATCGCAAGGTTAATATTTTGGAGATGCCAAGCGCAAGGTTATTGGAGAACGAGTAGTAGGTTCCGCGTCATTTATAAATAATTTTTTTCTTCAGTGGCATGTACGCAATATGATAGGTTCATATGGAGAGAAAAGGAAACCGCTCCACTATATACATAGTCAGGACGGGCCAGCCTACACGGTTGCTTGGTGGGGTTGCTCTCTTCACACTCTCTCGCACAAAACGACTGTGGCCACATCTCTAACATCCCGGCGGATCACGTTTGCTTGGGGAAGGGGTGAATGCTTATTGTAGATGCGGTGTCCGTCGCCGACGGCGAAAACCCACTGTCGGCACATCCCGATCAGGGGTCCCCGCCGTTCTCTCTCACAAAGCCGGTGAGGTTGCCTTCGTCCCTTGCTCATTGCCGCGACGTGGGCAGTTGCCGCCTCCCGCCACCCTCCTCAAGGTCGAGCTACGTCCCTCAGGTACAACTCCCTTTACAGCCGGCTTGCACCACTACTCCAGCTTCCCACATCACTCCCGGTGGATATTTCTCTACTTCTTTGCCCCGCACATACCTGATACCTCTACTGTCTTCTACGTACTGTATTTGCGATGAGTTTATGTCTCATCAACTAGTCCTAGTAATCTTATTCTAATCACGTTCTTCAATTTCTGTGCCACAGAGATGCTCATCTCGATTTTGGTGAAACTGCACAAAATGATCTGATGGTCAAAAGGTTGCAAACTTCATTTATTAGGAAGCTCGAACGTTGCCAGCAAATTAAAGCCTGGTCAGGGTTCACGGTTCAAGGGCTAGGGACTGCATGGATCATTTTTTTTCTTTAGCTGCCTCTGTTCCAAAATAAGTGTCAACTTTAGTACTAGTACAACTTTGTACTAAGGTTTGCACAAAGTTGAGACACTTATTTTGGAACGGAGGGAGTACATATTTGCTATGATCTATCAATCATTGAGATGCAATTGCATGCATGTTAGTCTCCTTTGTATTTGATGAAAGGTTGCAACGGGCAACCTTGGACGCAAGATACATGTAACAGGAGCTGGAAGCTTCATAGCATTGTACAAATTTATCTCGCTGATAAATTACAGTACGTACTAGTACTATACTAGTACTTCCTCCGTTCCTAAATATAAGTCTTTGTAGAGATTTCACCATTAACCACATGTGGATGTATATAGATGCATTTTAAGTGTAGATTCATTCATTTTGTTCTGTATGTAGTTCACCTAGTGGAATCTCTACAAAGACTTATCTACTAGTAATAGCTAGCCCCCACTACTAGGAATTCTCTATCCTCTCCTTGAGCCACATAATCAAAATTGACGTAGCCGTTAGATGAAGTAAATCAGTCATAATGGCCGTCTGATCTAGACGTTGAGAGGCTCAGCAATAAGCCACATGCAAGCATGCAGAAATACAGTGGCACTTGCATGTGAGTGGGTTTTAAATCACATTAACATGTCTGCATGCAAGCATGCACCGGTAGCATGCATGTAAGTGAGCTTTTAAGTCCCATTAACATGTCAAAAAGAAAAATATAATCCCATTATGCAGTAGGAGTTGGCTGATCTTTTTTCCTTATGTGGGATGATCTAAATGATGATGGGAGTTTATTTAGTTTGGCTACCACATTTGTCATGCGGTTATAGATTTTTTTTAGTTCTATGAAATCGATAATTTTGCGCAGAGAGATATACTGCTGTTCCGCGGCAACGAGCGGGGACTCATCTAGTAATATTTAGGAACGGAGGGAGTACTATGTAAAGAGTTAGGTGTCGCACGGTGATAGTGTGAGGTGGGCCATGTAATCACTGAGCCTGCGTGTTTTCACTGCTCTTGCACTCCTCCTCTGTAAGAATGGAGAAAATTGTAATCTACTACCTCCTTTCGCCGAAAGTGTGGGACATCCAGCAGTCCTACCACCTCAGTAATAAAGACCAATGAGCCGTCAAATGACATAGACCCAGCAGTAAGTTGGACAGACGAAGGAACCATCACTCTTGCGCCAGTGAGAGGTCGCGTCCGCTCTGCCCGGGCATGAATGCGGCACCGATTCTTTGGAGTGGCGCTGACCATTTCGGGCAGGAAGCGCGCGCGGGCGGTGGAGGGGCTTTGGGTGGGCCAGGCTTGTCAGGAGCGGGCGTGGCAGTTGTCGGCATGTCCCTATCGGACACGCCCAGAAATGAGAGGATGCACCGACTCTCGCGGCTAAAATCGTACACTACACATCATATCTCTGTAGGAGTAGGTCGATCTGTCGCACTCTCTAACATACACATGCTGTTAAACACACACACGCACACACACGCACCTTGGTCCCGTTGCACCTTCTAACGTGACTTATTAGACCTAGACGGAGGGAGTAGTAAGTATACGAGATACGGTGGCACACTGACTTAAGTCGAATACAAGTGCCCAAAATTTGTGTGCATGTTATAATAAGGATTCACTTAAAATAGTACGTGAGCGAACAGAGGGATCAATTGGACAGTGTTCCCGAGCAGTAGCGAGATGTGTGAGGTAGTAAGATACACTGCTGGCGCTTTTAATTTTTCTTATTAATTTGTTTGTTTCACCCTCTGACTGGTGGGACCCAACGTACTACGTGGAGAGAGGTAAGATGACTAAGGCTGCATTATTTCTGCACCACTGTGGATAGTCTTACCACCAATGCCACATGACATGATTATGATTGAAATCCTAATGACTCCCACACACACACAAAAAAAACACGGCATGCCTGTCACACGAATGCAGGAATGTATAAAAGGTTATTTTCCTCTCGTTGAACATAACGGGAGGGTTGTGTAGCTGGTTAGCCTGTTCGCTCATCAAACTTGAGGTCTCGGGTTCGATAACTACACTTGAGCATGATTTTTGCCAAGAGGATTCTTTGACTAGTCAAAAAAATTTCTAGGGTTTGCACGCTTCACACTCTCTCTCCAGTATATATATATATACACGCTGGAGCCTCAGCACTTGTAGTTGCTCTCTTAACACTCTCTCGCCCTCTCCCGCTGGATCCTTAGCGCTTGTAGTTGCTCTCTTCACACTCTCTTGCCCTCTCTAGATCTAAACAAGACTTTGTTGGCCTCTCTCTCCCCTCACTGCTGCTCAAATAGCTGGCAGGATCCGTCCGCCAGGAAGGGAAGGAGGCTTAACGTTGTCGCCATCGGCGGGGGAGGGAATCCACTATCGGCGCTGCTGTTCACTTTCCACCTAGCGGCGGCGCGGGAGGGCCTCCGACCCTTCTTCTTCGCCGCCGTCCCATCGCCCACCGAACCACGCCCCAAGAACCTTAAGGTATATTTTACTTACTCCACATGCATTGCTCTAGCTGCATGTATACCATGAATCTAGGACGTGGTTCAAAGAGGAAAGGAGTGGGGGAAAGTAGTGGGAAAAGTTGTATATAGCATGACTCTAGGACGTGGTTCGAAGAGGAAATGAAGGGGGAAAGTTGTATAGCATGAATCTAGGACGTGGTTCAAAGAGGAAAGGAATGGGGGAAAGTAGTGGGGAAAGTTGTATCGCATAAATCTAGGACGTGGTTCAAAGAGGAAAGGAAGGAGCGAAAGTACTAGTTCAAAAATGAAAGGAAGGTACAAGGCTGTAGAGTTTGAGCAGGACTAGATTTGCTACGCTCACATAGGGAAAGGTGTCTAAAGATAACAAAACTGGGACCAACACAAATATGCTCCTTGGTTGTTTGTTATTTGTTGCAACAGACCGTGCATGACCACAGTACATCGGTAGATGCACATGGTGCTGGTGCGTCCACTGTCCCGTGCAACTCATTAGCTGTTGTTAATCTATGGCCCTGTTTGGTTAAAAACTCCCTAGTCCCTACCTGCTTGGTTCTAGGGACTAAACATGGACTAGAGGTTATTAAATGACATGATAAAAGACCATGTTACCCCTAGTAATGAACTAATAGAAACAAGGTGCAATGCGTGGCAGGGGCAACTGTTGGAAAAAGTCCCAAAAAGACTCCCTCGGGGTCTTCTTTCTTTAGTCCCAAATGCCCACTTTTAGTCCCGAAAAGTCCCTCCTGTTTGGTTTAGATGTGACTGACACGGAGTTTTTTTAGTCCCTACACCAAAATGTCCCTGTAAACAAACACCCTCTAATAATGCCATTGGAAAATTGATGCAATGCCACAGTTAAAAGCAAATTACATGTTTAACGAATTTTATTGTTAATATAATCTCTATGTTAATATTAATCAATGCCACCATTTGGGAAATGCTACTGTCTTGCTTTCTTTCCCATTTCGATAAGGTAGATGCTTCTTTTTGTTGGCTTCTGTGTCATCCACCATTATTGACCACTAATTGTTTCCTTTGCACCTCTGTGTAAATAGGGTTATCTACTTCACCTCATTGCCATTGTGACCTTTTGTTGCACTGCACAAAACACTTTTGTTTTAAGAGTGTTTTGTGCAGTTCAACCAAAATGTCACACCGACAATGTTGCCTGATTGCTTGATCTTAGTGGAACTGCACAAGAGGAGATATTACTTCCTATCCGTTAAGGCGAATTTGGTTCAGATCTTCTTCTGGTGAGTTGTTTGAATTCCGCATCATGAGAGGTCAGTACTAGCCTTCTTTCACATGATTCTGCAGTGTGCTTTCATATGTTGTGCTACTTGTATGATAATGTTGCTTGATTTTAGTGAACTGCACAAATGGAGACAAGACTTCCAATCTGTATGTGCACCATAATATCCCACTGAGGTAAGATAAGGATATTTCACAACTGCTGGCCTGTATTTTGCCACTTTCATCAGAAAATTAAGTTGAGTACTATACTTGTGCTCCCTAATTGACATGCCAAATCTTACATTGAAGGCGAAGCTTGTCTGTTATTGAACCAAGTGATGACGGGGAAGAACAAGCGGAAGAAAAACAAAAATCAACTCCCAGTGCTGTAATGAAGCACTAGAACTGTGATGACACAAGTAATGATATAGTTTTGCATCTTAATTTATTGCTATGGCTGGAACGAGCAATTGTTTTTCCACTGATTTGATGCCATACGTAATTATCTCTACTTGTGCAAACAAGGATCTTCTTTGAAGATACCATATATTTTAGTGGAAGTACACAAGAAGATGTTGGAAACATTAAACTAATCGAGGAGTATATAGTAAGCATGGCCACCCCCGTAGATAGCGAAAGATGGTTCCCGAGAAGTGCTTCATCTATATGCTCTACACAATCAGCCTCCTGACAAAGGTTGGTACTCGCCCACTAATTTCATCCATATGATTGAGCTTTGTCATCTATATTGGTGTTGTGCTACTATTTAGATACTGTCATGAAAAAGTGGTATTGCCCTTGGGAAGTGGTTCATCTGTGCTGTTTTAAATATTTCCTTTCCTTTTTTTCGAGCAAACATGGATGCTAGCATTTAGTAGTCCTCTTGTCTTTGCATAACAGGATCATCTTCCTCTGAAGAAGAATATGGAGTACGTGAAGTGACTAGTTCCGATTATGCCAGGATGAAGAAGCACTGTCTATCTTCTCATCAGAAGGAGCAGTTGAAGGATGGTTACATTACTCCCCACAAGACCAAACTAACTTCAGCTCAGAAGGACTGACAAATCTTCATTTTTTTTGCTGTGATGCGCGAGTACAATGTTGTTCTAGGATTCTTTCTGGTGAGTTCCATTTTTCTAAAAGTGTGCTCTACATGGACCATGTATGTGCCTGTCGAAACTGTCAATTCATAGTACAGTTTGCTTTATACTAATCACTTTTTTGTATTTGTGCAAACAGGGGTGCTCAGCTTGATTTCAATGGGAACTGCACAAAATGTTCATGAATACACTGAATCGTTCATTTCCACCACAAGAAAGGAGGTGCCCATAAGTTCAAGGCGTTGCAACATATAAGGGCGAAATCATACAAGCTACGAGCGAATTTGGTTGATTTTGGTGGAACTGCACAAAAAGAACAGCTGGTTATTTAGCGCGAGTTGCCATGTCAATGTCCGAACTGATGGCAAACCCTGCCCATTTTACAATCATAGGCATTTGATATTTTGGAATGGGACAACCTTGTCAAATTTTGCTCATTGATTTTAGCAAGATATGCATTTGATATTTTCGAATGGGACGCCCTTTGCTGTCGGCAGCGGTGATCAATTTTTTCTTTACTCTTTAGTTGTGAAGTAAATATTTCCTCTGACATGTGAGTCGCTGAGATGCATAATCATCGATTGTTTTGAATGTTCTCTATGGATTGCCAGGCCTGTGTGTTTGATTGCAATGTACAGAAACGCTAAAAAGCTGCTCAAACTCTTTGTACTCCTTCTGTTCCTTTTTACTTCACACATTGTGAAAGTGCATACTTTTTTGTATAAGATTGGTCAAAGTAGAGATACTTTGACTACAGACAAAACTTGTATGCAGACTAGAAAGGACCGGAGGGAGTACATGTGAAACTGCTGCAAATGTGGTGATCACCCTGGGAATAATGCTACTACGTATTGTTTTGCATGTTCATCCAATGCCAGTGATACAGGAATTCGAACTAATCGAAATAAATTCATTCATACACGGTCTGATTTCATATAAACATGCCGGATTTCATTACATTTCATACATTCTTCAACTAAAAAGGGGTGTTTGTGGCCGCATGCATCTCCCAGATGCAGAGGCCGGGGGTCATCCTCCTTTTCAAAAAAAACTAAAAAGGGCTACGCTGGAGGTATAATTAATTAACCGAAGCTACCCACCTGTGTCCCGCTGAGCCGAACAGAAGCTTCAGTGACTTAACTGCAGGTGCAGTTGCGTAACTGACATGTGGCCTGTTGGGCCCATGTGTCAGTCAGCCAACTGCACCAGCAGTTAAGTAGAAGCAGCGTTCTTCTCCAGCGCAGCTCTCCGACTCCACGTCGCCGCCAAGAAGCTAACCAGCCGTCAATGGTCAACCCGCCTAGCTTGGCTTCAACCGGAGGGTAGCAGCGGCGGCCTTACTTGGACCAGAGCGGCGGCGACCTACCGTGTTCTACTCTTCCTCGTTTTCTGTGTGGTGCGGCCTCGTTGGCAGCGGGGCGGGGCCTCGGCGGAGCCAGCGATGCCTCTATCTCGTTGCCGGCGGGCGGCGCCTCAGCGGAGCCGGTGGTGTCCTCTGCCTCGTTGTTGGCGGGGCGAGGCCTCGGCGGAGCCGGTGGTGTCCTCTGCTTCGTTGTTGTTCCGCGGGGCCTCGGCGGAGCCGATGGTGTCCACTGCCTCATTGTTGGCGCCGCGGTGCGTCGTCGACGCCAGCGGAGCGGAGACTCGTCGGAGCTGGCAGTGTCCTCTGCCTCATCCTTGGTCTCGCCAAACAGCGCCTCACCCGCTTGATCGCCCTCTTTGCTAGCCTCTTTGTAGGCGGCCGCAGCCTCCGCCACCAGCATGCGGTACCACCAGCGCTCGAGGCGGCCCTTGCGGGCGGAGCGGTACGAGTCGAGCAGCGCCTCCTGCTCCGCCCGCTCCGCGGCGATCTGCTCCTCTGCCTGCAGGTGCTCCTGGAGGAGATGGTGGTTGTAGGCGGCGTCGGCCTGCGCCTCCTGGAACTGCTCCTCACGCATTTGCCTCACCCTGTCCATATATTGGGCACGGGCCTCGCCGATGGTCATGGTGCAATGTACTGGCAAGGATGGCGCAGAGGAGGGGGTTGGCGCCGGATCGTCGACTACTCCATTGGGACGTCGTCGTCCTCCGGCTGCCTGCCGGCCAGCCGGTCGGCGGCAATGGCTGATATCTCCTTGTGGTCCGTCGTCCGCTCGTCCCAAAGAGCTCTAGAGCGCGAGGAAGTCATGGTGGGCAGTAGTGGTGTGGACAGGAGAAAGGCAACAGATGCGGATGACTGCGGCTATGGCCGGCGCAACAGTTTATATAGCAATGGTGGGCAGGCGGAGGGACGGACGTGTGACGCCGGAGTAGCCGCCTCGGCAACCGCATATCATTAATGTGTGCGGCAGATGGACGGACGGACGGCACTTGTGTCGTTTGAAGGCGGAGCAATCGCCTGCACCGGGAAGCGGGGCGGCCGGTGCTGACTGTTTCAGGCGGGAAGCGCACGCGGGCGAGGAGTTCACTTTACTTGGATAGGATGACAATGGGGACCCACCAGGTCCATAGCCTCACGTACGCAAGTGCTTCCTCCTGGTTTCCTGACATCATGGTCCCACACCATTGTCTACCTATGTACTCCCTCCTTTTCGGTTTATAGGGCTTATCTCAAAATTTTAGTTTTTCCATTTTATAAGGCTCAATTTGGTTGTTTTCCATCACATGTTCAGATTCCAAGGTGCATTAAATCATTGCATGCAAGTATTAAGAGAAAATTGACCAATGCATGTACTTTATGCATGCATGCATTGCAATTAATGCATTGATAAACATAATTTTTTGAGGATAACAAGAGCATTAATTAGGTGCTTTTGCAAAACTAGAAAAAGTATTCCACCACTCGCCATCTACCTTGATTGGTGAGATTTTTTAATTGAGCATTATAAACCGGAAAGGAGGGAGTAGTCAATAAACGAGAGAGTTGCACAAGAAGCGGTCGACAGCTGGGACCAAGCAGCTCGAGCAGTATTTGTGTTTTTGAGGTGTGAGCACTGTAGAGTTTTTCGATGTTTACCCCAGATATTAATTTTTCTCCTCTGAACAACAACGAAAACATCGCCGCAGGTATTAGCTGGGCGGGCTGTGGCCCGTCTAGCCCAGGCCAGATATCCAGCCCAGATATTAAATTTTTTCAAGCTAAAAATGGCTAGCCCAGCTATACTTTTTTTTAGGAATACCCAGGCAAGGTCAAGTTGTTATTCTCTGCCCCGCTGGGCTGCAAATCTTTCCTAGGATGGATGCATTAGGCTTAACAAGAAAATGGGCTTTAAGAAATAATAAATGGGATGTAATTATAAAAACTGGGTAGTAACTATAAAAAAATGCACCAAACAGTGCTTACTTTATAAAATATTATTTTTGGAATATTGAAAATTTTAATTTCATTAATCGTTGCGAGCGGAATGTTTCGTTGGATTTTTACGCAATATAAATTTATATTGAAATTGTATTTAATCTGACTAAAATTTCTGGATAAAAATATTTGGATCCCATCAAAACGTGGGAAATTTTATTGAATTCTGTTTTGAACGGTTGGTTGAAATGGGTTGTACTTTTAATTGTCAGGACCCCGACTCAATGACACACCGATCTAGCATGTAACACCTCATATCACTTTGCGGCCTCACGCACGGTATTCCCACGGGTGTCGCCTTACCAGGCCTGGGACCGTTTGCGCCTTTTGGCACACGTATATGATAATGTTGCTAGCATCCATATGACAAGGAGCCCGAGCTGACATGGCTAGTCGTGAACCCAAAGTGGCACTAACTTACACGGACAGGCATACATGACCCAACAACGAACGTGTCGGTCAACAACGAGTGAATCCGGGCTGTAGCAGCTGGGCTAGCAGGACTCCAGAGAATCTGGGTTGTAGCAGGCTAACATGACTCCGGCAGACACCGCATGACATTTCCCCGAAGGGACAGACACAAGAACGAAGAAGGACACATGCCGGCCAGCCTAAGTGTTCCGGAGCAGTAGCAAGCTACCATGGCTTAGTGGAAGCACTAGGAGACATTTCCCGGTAAGAGAGGCTACCAATGATAAACAACTAGATAGTCAGATCCCACACATACCAAGCATTTCAATAACATACACACAGTATGCTTGATATGCGCAAATACAACATGGCATCACAACATGACTCTACAACTCAAGTATTTTATTCAATAGGCTCCAAGGACCGAGATATTACAAACATGGGTCTCATGACCCAACATTTAGAGCATACAAGTCAAAGCACATGCGGAAGCTCAACATGTCTAAGTACAGACATCTATAAATGAAGAAGGCTGAGAAGCCTGACTATCTACTAGATCCTGCCGAGGGCACAAGATCGTAGATGAGGTAACAAGCTAAACGTCGAAGTCCACGTGAAACTACTAGTGAGACTGAAGTCTCTCTGCAAAACATAAAATAGGAAAACGTGAGTGCAAATGTACCCAGCAAGACTTACATCAGAACTAACTACATATGCATCATTATCAACAAAGGGGATGGTGGGGTTTAACTGCAGCAAGCCAGCTTTGACTCGGTGGCTATCCTGAACTACAACTGCAAGTAACTCTTTTGAGGTGGCGCACACGAGTCCACATATTCACCATATCAATACACCACTATGGATCCGCTCCCGTCTCTCTACGAGAACGCCATCCATAGCACTCACGCTTATCTTGCGTATTTTAGAGTATCCACTTTCACTTGTCTATGAACTGTACAGGCAACCCAGAAGTCCTTTACCGCGGAGACGGCCATTCGAATAGATAATGTTAACCCTGCAGGGGTGTACTTCTTCACATAAGCTCTCACCACTTATCGCCATTTACACGACATGTACTCGGCAACCTTCAAGCGGAAGCCCAGCGAGGGTGTCGTCCATGACCTGACTAACCACACAAGTCTCTCGTCCAGTTTTATCTGATTCATATTGCAACTCCTGGAAAGAGATCAAGTTGATTAATAAGCCGAGAGGGGCCGAGTTACCGGAACCCAATGTGTGGTAGTAACTGTTCATGGATCACAAACACAGAACTCAGTTCCTAAGGACAGCTTCAATGAGACAACCCACCATGTACTCCTACATGGCCTCTCACTGCTACCTTTACCAAATCGTGTTCACACACTTAGCTCTCAACAGTAGGACATGTATACACACCTCCGATTCATTCCCTATGAATCAGACCTGACTCAACTCTAAGCAATAGCAGGCATGACAAACAAGCATGAATGAGTAGGCACATCAGGGCTCAAACAACTCCTACTCATGCTAAAGGGTTTCATCTATTTACTGTGGCAATGACAGGTCATGCAGAGGAAAGGGGTTCAACTACCGTAGCATGTAACAGTTGAATCGTTGTTGTCCTAATGCAGTAAAAGAGAGCAGGAGCGAGAGAGTGGGATTGGATCGGAATGAACAAGGGTTTTTTGCTTGCCTGGCACTTCTGAAGATAATATAGTTCTTCATCGGTGTCATCGAACTCATTGTTGGTACGTCGTCTACTGAGAGGGGACAAACACTGGCAACACAGAAGGAAACACCATCAATGCAATGCACAATATGATGCATGATCATGACATGGCAATATGCTGTGGTTTGAGCTAATGCAACTAGCAGCGGGTTAAATGAAGTTGGTTTGAACCCTAGGTTCAAATTCAAACTCCATATGTGAAGGTTTAAATGCCATTATAAGATTTGGCCTAAACAGCAGCCCTAAGTTGTTCTATCATGCATGAAAATGGTACAGATGGATAGATTGGATTTTTCTGATCATTTTTCATATATAAATTATTTCATTTGGAGTTATGGTTGATTTTCTATGATTTTTAGAAGTTTATACTATTTTCTGGAATTTCCTAAAAAGAATAAATCCAAAAAATGATTTACTGCGTCAGCCTGACGTCAGTGTGACGTCAGCAGGTCAACAAAGCCGGGTCCAGGTCAAACCTGACCAATGGGGTCCACTGGTCAGTCACACAGTGCTATTTGTGCCACTGACAGGTGGGGTTAGGTCAACAGCCACGTCAGCAAGTCAGCACTGACGTGTGGGGTCGGTTAATATGTGACGTGGCTGGGTCAAGCTGACCTATGGGGCCCGTGTGGTTAGTTTAATCCAAACAAAAGCTAAACCAGAGTTAATTAAGCAGCAGGGCCCACATGTCTGTGAGTCTGTGATCATTAGCTTAATACTAATTAGTTGTTAGGCCGGCGTTTAGCCGCCGGCGACGAGCAGAGGCGGCGGCGAGGCCCGGGTTTCGCCTACAGACTGCGGTTTGAGCCGCGGTTGGTCTCTACGGCTAGCTGGAGCTCGCGCGCATCTATCGGTGGCAATGGGAGGGCGCGAGGTGGCCGGAGTTGAGCACGGCGTCGACCTTGGTGGCGGCCGGAGTTCGGGTTAGTTTGAGCTCGGCGTTAGGGTGCTCGGGAGGAGGAGCTGGTGGGAGCGGCGTGCTCCTGGGAAGGCACTGAACGCGTTGACGCGCTTAGGCGCGAGCTGTGGTGGCTAAAACGATGGCGGCATCATGGCCGGCGGCGATGAGCTCTAAGCTCCGGCGGAATCGGGCTAGCGGAGAGAAACGGAGGGGGCGAGCATAGGGGAAGTTGAAGGAGGTCACAAGGGGTCGGGGGAGAAGCTCAGCGGGCTCGGGGACGAGTCGCAGACGACGAATGGGCGCCGGCGATCTCGGGCGCTCGCGGTTCAAAACAGCGGCAACGAGGTCGAAGTAGGGCGTCCCCAGCTGTGTGGCTTGACGAAGACGAAGAAGGTGACGGGGCTCTAGGACACAGTAGCGAGGCGAGGGGAGCACGGTGGGCACGGCTATGGCGGGCGGCGGCGACGAACCCGTTCGGGCTGCGCGAGAGAGAGAGAGAGCAGAGGAGGGGGAAAGGTCCAGGGAGAGTGAGAGAGGGGCCAGGGGTGTGCGTGGCATCTCCGGGGCATCCGGGGAGAAGCGGCAAGCAAGAGGTGGCCGGGGCGCGTGTGCGTGCACGGCGGCCACACGCCCTCCTGCCTACTGGCAGGAGGTGGAAGACGACAGGGAGGAGCCCTGGTGGGCTGGGCTGGCTTTGCCCAGCTGGGCTGCTACAGTACCAGGCCAGGTGGGCTTTGCCAGGTAAGTTCCTTTCTTTTTATTATTTCCTGTTTTCTATTATTCTGCAACTTTTTGGCTTTAATTAATATATTAAAACAATCCCAAAATTCATGAAACTGCTCATGAACACTGTTGGGGATATATCCTACAGTAAACATTTCAGTTCATGAATATTTGGGCATTTAAAATATTCTATAGCATTTAAATGCCCAAATGCAAGTATTATATGATTTAATTCAGTGACCCTCTGTTGTCCTAGTAAAATGTGCACCATTTTTGTGAGAGGTTCTGGACCAAGGCAAAGATGATGAACATTTTAGAAGGGCATTTTGGGTTCAGTGAAAATGATTTTATGTAGACCCTAGTTGAATTTCATTTGCTGCTAGGGTTTATCAGCCCCCATTTCAAAGTTTCATAAAAATTTAGACATGATGCATGGAGGCTAATGCAAGACAGGCAAGGCCAGAACTGGGGCTGTGACATTAACAAACTGTAAATGGGTTGTAGTAAATTCCATTAGAATTCAAAAATGGGCTACACATTCTTACAAATCTCAAATGGGCTATAAGTTCTCTGACACACACTTCTGGCCTTACTAAGTTGACGCGTCCCCTAAAAAACAGAGTTGACGGGTATGCAAGGCTTTGTCAACTTATAGTCAACACACGGTTCTAGCATCAGTGGCCGTTGGATGTCCATCCAACGGATGCCGTGCTTCTTCTTCAATCTCGGATATTCTAGCTTCACCCGCCCAAAAAATGATTCATCCCCCTGACATCTGGGGCGCACCGTTTCGGAAGCTGACCTGTGGGCCTACTAAGTTGACGTACCAAGGGCTTTGTCAACTTAGTCAATATAAACGATTCTAGCTGTAGTGACCGTACGATGTCCATCCAACGGCCGTCGTGCTTCTTCAACCTCTAGTCTTCTTGCTCTAACATCTGGGACCCACCAGCTACATCTTCGCACGGAAGGAAGTGCGTCCGAAAAAAAAACGATTCGCCCCCCGACTGCTGGGACCCACCAGCTATACCTTCGCACGGAAGGAAGTGCGTCCGGGCAAAAAAATGATTCGCCCCCCTGACTGCTGGGACCCAGCAGCTACACCTTCGCACGCAAGGAAGTGCGTCC
>NC_041389.1:55929162-55940688 GCF_002162155.2 Triticum dicoccoides | reverse complement strand
AAGAAAATACGGTCACGTATGTGTACATACGGGCGGGGTCTCGAATGCCTAGTCGCGCATACCGCAAAATGGAGGAAACGGACCTCCTACGGTCGAAACGGGGGTCCTGTTGATCGGGAGGGGTCTGGCGTACCGCAAAACGGACAAAACGGACTTGTGTTGGAGTGCTACGGTCGAAACGGGGGGGGGGAGGGGAGGGGTGTGGGGTACCGCAAAACGGGACTCCACGGGATACCATTCATCTCCACCGTCGACCTCCTCCGGCCTCCAACGGCTATCGTCGACCCCCTCCAGCCTCCACGGGCTCCTGTTCATCCAGCCTCCACCGCGCGCTACTCCACCGGCTACTGTTCAACCACCCCACCACGGGCATGTCACGCCCAATATGCGACCCTATCCAAAAAGGAACTCGAAGGTCCCACCAAGGATAGACCCGCATATTGAGACGCTTTTGCAAAGTGGATATCATTACATCAACATTACATAATAGAAGGGGATACATACATAAGGCATACAAGCCACATGAATACAACATCACGATACATCAGAGCACCATCCGACTGCGGATGAAACACAAACAGAAACTCAAACGACATCCACCCTGCTAGCCCAGGCTGCTGACCTGGAACCTATCCCCTGATCGAAGAAGCAGAAGAAAAACTCAACGCAAGCAAGCATCGCTCTCGCGTCATGATCATCGGATAAACCTGTACCTGCAACTGTTGTTGTAGTAATCTGTGAGCCACGAGGACTCAGCAATCCCATTACCATGGGTATCAAGACTAGCAAAGCTTAAAGGGAAAGGAAGGGGTAAAGTGGTGAGGCTGCAGCAGCAACTAAGCAATGTATGGTGGCTAACATACGCAAATGAGAGCGAGAAGAGAAACAAAGGAATGGTCGTCAACTAGTAATGATCAAGAGGTGATCCTGAACACCTACTTACGTCAAACATAACCCAGAAACCGTGTCCACTTCCCGGACTCCGCCGAGAAGAGACCATCACGGCTACACACGCAGTTGATGCGTTTTAATTCGGATTTGGTGTCAAGTTGTCTACAACCGGACATTAACAAATTCCCATCTGCCTATAACCGTAGGCACGACTTTCGAAAGATTATACCCTGCAGGGGTGTCCCAACTTAGCCCATGACAAGCTCTCGCGATCAACGAAGGAATAGACCTTCTCCCAGGAAGACCCGATCAGACTCGGAATCCCGGTTTACAAGACATTTCGACAATGGTAAAATAAGACCAGCGAAGCCGCCCGATGCGCCGACAAATCCCGATAGGAGCTGCACATATCTCGTTCTCAGGGCACACCGGATGAGCAAGACGTCGGGTTGGCATAGACCCTGGTTGCCCAGGGGGCGCTGGACATCGCTCGGTTCGGACCAACACTTAGACAAGCACTGGCCCGGGGGGGCTAAAATAAAGATGACCCTCGGGTTGGCCAACCCAAGGGAAAGGGATAGGTGGTGGTGAGGCAAATGGTAAAACCAAGGTTGGGCCTTGCTGGAGGAGTTTTATTCAAAGCCAACTGTCAAGGGGGTCCCATAAATCACCCGACCGCGTAAGGAACGCAAAATCCGGGAACATAACACCGGTATGACGGAAACTAGGGCGGCAAGAGTGGAACAAAACACTAGGCAAAAGGCCGAGCCTTCCACCCTTTACCAAGTATATAGATGCATTAATAATATAAGAGATATTGTGATATCCCAACATAAACCCTGTCCACCATGGAGAAATCTTCAAACTTCACCTGCAACTAGCAACGCTATAAGAGGGGCTGAGCAAAAGTGGTAACATAGCCAAACAACGGTTTGCATAGGAAAGGTGTCAAAGGTTAGAGGTTCATGGCAATATGGGATGGCTTGAAGAGCAAAAGATAGGTAGCGCAGCAAAGCGATAGAACGAAGCAACTAGCATAGCAATGATAGTAGTGAGATCCAGGGTAGCGGTCATCTTGCCTGAAATCCCGCAAGGAAGAAGAACGAGTCCATGAAGAAGACGAACGGATGAAGCCGAACCAACCGTAGATGAACGAATCCTCACGATCGCAACGAAACAGGAACTAACAAGAAGAAGCACACAACATGGTAAACACACCACACAAGAACAAGACATGATGCACAAACAAGAATGATGCATGACGAAGCTACATGAAGCTACTCATGGCAAGAGATGATGCAAACAAGAACAACACATCAAGGCAAGTTTAAATGAGGCCGGGAACAACATATAACAATATCGGTAAGTCCTCATATGCATATTTCGAAATTGGTCCAGATCTGAATAAACCTTATGTTCAAGTTGTTAAATAGCAATTTAAGATGCATCACGATGATCTACACGAGATTCTAGTCAAGTTACATATAAAGTTCATTAGGTTCGGAGCTACGGCCTAGAAGATATGAGCAAATCAAGTTAAACATGGCATTGATGCAAAATGCACCCAAACATCAAGCAAACACACCAAAACAAGGATGCAACAAGATAATATGAAGCTACATGCAAAAACAAGCAAGTTTCATATTGAGCACACTTAAAACGGAGCAACGGTTCAACACACACACACTATACAAGTCATAGCAACAAACTGTCCAAAATAGCAAGTAGGCATATTGCAAGCATCAAAACAACAAGCTACAGGACCTCAACATAATAACAAAAGGCATGGGCATGATGTACAAGTAAAGCATAACAAAACATGAACACTGAGCTATCTCCAGAAATCACTAGATCATGCTCAAAATGACATGGTAAGGTTGCAAATAATAACAGTTTCAGACTTGTCAGGAAATAACATCAGGTTGCAATGTTTAGAGCTATCAAACAAGATGTTACAGGAACTTAACATGGCAAACGAAGGCATGGAATGAATCTACTAAATGCATAGATCAAAAGTCCCTTACTGACCAAGAGCCAAAAAGGATCAGAAGATATAATGGCACCCATATAAACATGGCAAGTTATATTACAGATTCAAACATGGCAGGAACAACAATAAGTAGGCATGTTAGTGAGCTTGTACCACTCACTACAGAGCATAACAAGGCATGGCAAGACAACCAACAGTAAGAAGGAATGTTTATGAATCTAAGCATGGCAAGAGCAAGGTCATAGAGTGCATGGATCACTAGGAAAACACATGGTAACAAGTGAACTTAATGTTATCAGGCTGACAGCAACATTACTTAGCAACTTTGGAGCAAGGAAACAACAAGCTACAGCAAGCTATAAATGCAACCAGGGGCATGTATGGATAGAGCAAGACATCTAGAACAAAACATGTTTAATGATCATCTCCAGATTATGCATAGAATGATTAGTAGCAACATGTTTATATAGCATCACGAAATAACAGATTCAGCCTAGCAAAACAGCAACATAATGAACCCTACTTAACAAGCTTGAATCACTCACCACAAGTCATTGCATGATAAGATAAGCATAGCATCATCAAGAATACATGTTTATGTAACCACCCAAGGCAAGAACAAGTTCATAGCATGCAAGGATCAACTATAGCAAGCTTGGCCAAATTGAATAACATGTAAACAATCTGCCAGGAAACATTTTGAAAAAAAAGTAGAGCACTCAAATGACATGCTAGACTACTCCATAATTGCAAACAAGGGCATGAATGGATAGACAAAAACCATATGTTCAAAACATCCTTACTGAAGTATCTCAAAATATGCATCGATCTCTCTGTAGCATCAAGTTTACATGGCATGAAAATAACAGCAGACAGGGACTAGAATCAGCAACAGCAAGATGCCTAGTTTGCATGCTTGTGCTAGTCACCACATTGATCACAAAAATACATGGCATACACCTCTGGAAAGATGGCATGGCATAGATCAAAACACATGTAGACATCAACCTCATAGGATGCACACATCAATCATGGCAAAAATGACAAATGAGCAAGTTATAACGGTTTCAGCAGATTAACATCAACATGCACTCTTCCAACAGCATTTCGGGCATCAAGATGAGCTCAAATGAAAATGGTGCAATGGAACGAAATGATCTACTCGTCGAGACGAACAATTTGACATATTACACCCGCAAAACGGAGCTACGGATGCAGAGTTACGGCAGGTCGAACATGGCATGAAAATGTGAAAAACTGGGGACTTAGTGGATTACGGGGTCAACCTCGGGATTGCGCGGATTACGATGTGGTGGCGGATCTGGCCGGAGATCACCGGAGGATGGCCGGAGATGACGGATCGGGCGACGAGGTGGCCGGGGAGGTCAGGGACGGCCGGATCCGGGCGGCTCCGGCCCGGATCTAGCTGGAGGAGGCCGGAGGGAGGCGCCGGCAGGGGCGGCGGCGACCTCGGGCGCCGGTGGAGGGAGCCGGCGGCGCGGGAGGTTGGCGGCGACGGAGGAGCTGGAGGGCGAGGCAGCCGGGGCGGGGCCGGACCGCGGACGGCGGGCGAGGCAAGGGCGGTGCCGAGGGACGGCGTGGCCGGCGGCGGGAGACGCGCGCGAGGGCGGCGGGGCACCGGCCTTCGGCGGCGGAGAGGCGCGCCGGCGACGGAGATCGGGCGGCGGGGCGGCGAGCGGGCGCCGGCGGCGCGCGGGCGGGGCGCGGGCGGCGGACCGGGCCCCGCGGGCCTGCGGCGGGCCGGCGGCGGCGCGGTGGGAGCGGCGGCGGCGGGGACACGTGGCGCAACCGGATTGGACGGGGGGAGCGGGGCGGACGTGTCCGGGCGGATCCGGACGTGTCCGGCGGCGGAGAGGAGCGGGGCTAGGGTTGGACTGCGGGATTTTCGGGGGAGGCCACATATTTATAGGTAGAGGGAGCTAGGAGTGTCCAAATGAGGTGCGGTTTTCGCCCACACGATCGTGATCGAATGACCGAGAGCATGGAGGGGAGTTAGATGGGTTTTGGGCCACTTTGGAAGGGGTGTTGGGCTGCAACTCAAAGAGGGCTTTGCGCTTACCCGGTTAACCGTTGGAGTATCAAATGACCTCCAAATAGCACGAAACTTGACAGGCGGTCTACCGGTGCTATACCAAGGCCACTTTGCAAAGCTCGGGCCATTCTGAGAAAGTTTAATACCCGCACAAGAAAAGAGATAAGAAGGGGACGCCGGATGACATCGGAGCGCCGGATTGCAAAACGGACAACGGGGAAAATGCTCGGATGCAAAAGACGAACACGTATGCAAAATGAAATGCACATGATGACACGATATGAAATGCATATGATGGCGTGGAAAAAGGCAACACGCAAGCACGTGGCATGGCAACGACGGCGAATAACTGGCGGACACCTGGAGCAACGAATCCGGGGCGTTACAACACTCCTCCACTAACAAGAGATCTCGTCCCGAGATCTTAGGACCGAGACGGAAAGGAAAAGGGATGAGGTGAAACAAGAACTCAAGAGAAGAAGCATAGAGTTGAGCACACTCGCGAATAAGAGAGGAACGACGAGAATGACGAGAATCGAAAGCGCACGGAATCGGATAGACTATGAAATCACTCGTTCTAACCGGAGTGGTTAGAATGAGAAAAGAAACGAATAAGACTGAAAGGATTTAGGTAGCACTCCGGCTGAAGATGGAAGGAATAGAACACAAATTAGAGAGGATGGAATTATACTTGATGAACTCTTGAAGAATGAAATAAATCATGAAGATCCACCATGAAGAACTCCGGTAACAAAAGGATGATGAGATAGAATGAAGAAAGAAAGAATAAGATTAAAACCTTGTGATGATTTAGATGGAGGTTCCGACGAGAAGGCCGAGGAAAATGAACTCCAGAAAAGAAAAGATGAAAACACTTGGAACTAGAATTTATTCATCAAGAACAAACTCCGAAGAAAAGGGTTACTCACTTGGATGAAATAAGAATAAGATTTATTGTATGCTTATCCTTCATCAAATTAAATTGATGACAAGCAAAGGATTTTGCATATTACTTATTCTTCTTGAAAAGGATTGAGAAATGACATATCGCAAACTTGAGAAGGTCTTCATGAACCACCGGTAGGATTCGAAAGAACAAATGGATTAATATGATAAGCAAGGAAAAGAATCTGAAGGAACCACCGAAAGAGTTAGAAAAATGACTGATAAAAGAGAATGAATCACCGGGGAGAATTAGAAGAACCAATATGCTAGAGGGGATTTAGATGCAAAAGAACAAAGAGATCATGAGCTGATTAAAGAACACTTGAACGAAGCACCGGGATAATATAGAGAATCATAACTGGAATGATGACCTCCGGTGAAAGAAACGGAAAAACAACTTCTGACATACTCCGGATGGGTAAGAAAAGAATATCTGACAAATGGAATAGTTTGAGAGGATAACATGAAGCTAGAACCATGAATCTTCGGAAGAACGGACAAGACTTAGAAGAAAAACTCTTCTTCGATCTTCAAATGACGACGGAAAACACCACCAAAATTACTGAGATACTCCAGGATAACGAAAAAAATGAAGAGGTTGAGCCAACAATGAAATGATTTGAAATCGATCTTGGAAAAGCATCTGACTGATGGAATCCATTCTTACGTCAAACTTTGAAAAGAATTTGAGAATAACTCCGGGGGAATTAAAAGAGTCAGGTAAGATCCTGGAAAAAGACCTGTGGGTTAGGGCCCACTAAAATAGAACACCGTTGGAAAGGATGATGAACAGATAGATGAAGCACCGGAACAATTGAAATATTTGAATGAGGTGACAACCTCGAATTAATTCAAACACAGACAAATCTCCTGAGATATCTTGAACACTCCGGAATGATTGAATGGCGAGATGCAAACGAGCAAGGAAAACACTTCGAGGAAAAGGATATGATCAACCCGAAAAACTAGAATTGAATCCACCGGAAAAGAAAAAGAGATGAAGAATGTCGAACAAAACGAGAATTCACCGGTTGAAATAATTCAGTTAAGACTGAAGAGGCTCCGCACGAATGAAGTTGATGGTTGAAACAGACTCAGGCTCCGAGAAGAAGAGGGTGGGAGGGCGGGAAAACAAATGCAACTTGGAAGGGGAAACCGACGAATATCTTGAAGAAAAAACACCAGTTGAAATGATTGAGGAAAGAAAGCAAAGACTTCACACGAGTAGGAAGGATACTCGATTACAGACTCCGGTTCCGAGAGGAAGAAGGGTGGGTGGGAAAGGAAACAACTGAGGATTGAACTCAAAGATGAAGAGGCTCGAGTCAACTTGACGAGAATTGCACCGGATAAAAAGAGCTGAGGAACAACGATTGGAAAACCAACTGCGTGATCCTAAAGAAAATTTTGAATGGGAAGAGGAATAATTCAAAACACCTACGTCAAGATTCCTCACCAGAGCGATGAAGGGGCTGAGGAGTAAAAAGAATTCCTACTCTCCGATATAACTAGACTCAGAAAATAGTTTTCTTCTAGACTCAACAACGGCCAAACTACACGATCAATCAAGGGGGGCTCCTAAGGTCGGTCGTGGCTCTGATACCAACTTGTCACGCCCAATATGCGACCCTATCCAAAAAGGAACTCGAAGGTCCCACCAAGGATAGACCCGCATATTGAGACGCTTTTGCAAGGTGGATATCATTACATCAACATTACATAATAGAAGGGGATACATACATAAGGCATACAAGCCACATGAATACAACATCACAATACATCAGAGCACCATCCGACTGCGGATGAAACACAAACAGAAACTCAAACGACATCCACCCTGCTAGCCCAGGCTGCCGACCTGGAACCTATCCCCTGATCGAAGAAGCAGAAGAAGAACTCAACGCAAGCAAGCATCGCTCTCACGTCATGATCATCAGATAAACCTGTACCTGCAACTGTTGTTGTAGTAATCTGTGAGCCACGAGGACTCAGCAATCCCATTACCATGGGTATCAAGACTAGCAAAGCTTAAAGGGAAAGGAAGGGGTAAAGTGGTGAGGCTGTAGCAGCAACTAAGCAATGTATGGTGGCTAACATACGCAAATGAGAGCGAGAAGAGAAACAAAGGAACGGTCGACAACTAGTAATGATCAAGAGGTGATCCTGAACACCTACTTACGTCAAACATAACCCAGAAACCGTGTCCACTTCCCGGACTCTGCCGAGAAGAGACCATCACGGCTACACACGCGGTTGATGCGTTTTAATTCGGATCTGGTGTCAAGTTGTCTACAACCGGACATTAACAAATTCCCATCTGCCTATAACCACAGGCACGGCTTTCGAAAGATTATACCCTGCAGGGGTGTCCCAACTTAGCCCATGACAAGCTCTCGCGATCAACGAAGGAATAGACCTTCTCCCAGGAAGACCCGATCAGACTCGGAATCCCGGTTTACAAGACATTTCGACAATGGTAAAACAAGACCAGCAAAGCCGCCCGATGCGCCGACAAATCCCGATAGGAGCTGCACATATCTCGTTCTCAGGGCACACCGGATGAGCAAGACGTCGGGTTGGCATAGACCCTGGTTGCCCAGGGGGCGCCGAACATCGCTCGGTTCGGACCAACACTTAGACAAGCACTGGCCCGGGGGGGCTAAAATAAAGATGACCCTCGGGTTGGCCGACCCAAGGGAAAGGGATAGGTGGTGGTGAGGCAAATGGTAAAACCAAGGTTGGGCCTTGCTGGAGGAGTTTTATTCAAAGCGAACTGTCAAGGGGGTCCCATAAATCACCCGACCGCGTAAGGAACGCAAAATCCGGGAACACAACACCGGTATGACGGAAACTAGCGCGGCAAGAGTGGAACAAAACACTAGGCAAAAGGCCGAGCCTTCCACCCTTTACCAAGTATATATATGCATTAATAATATAAGAGATATTGTGATATCCCAACATAAACCCTGTCCACCATGGAGAAATCTTCAAACTTCACCTGCAACTAGCAACGCTATAAGAGGGGCTGAGCAAAAGCGGTAACATAGCCAAACAACGGTTTGCATAGGAAAGGTGTCAAAGGTTAGAGGTTCATGGCAATATGGGATGGCTTGAAGAGCAAAAGATAGGTAGCGTAGCAAAGCGATAGAACGAAGCAACTAGCATAGCAATGATAGTAGTGAGATCCAGGGTAGCGGTCATCTTGCCTGAAATCCCGCAAGGAAGAAGAACGAGTCCATGAAGAAGACGAACGGATGAAGCCGAACCAACCGTAGACGAACGAATCCTCACGATCGCAACGAAACAGGAACTAACAAGAAGAAGCACACAACATGGTAAACACACCACACAAGAACAAGACATGATGCACAAACAAGAATGATGCATGACGAAGCTACATGAAGCTACTCATGGCAAGAGATGATGCAAACAAGAACAACACATCAAGGCAAGTTTAAATGAGGCCGGGAACAACATATAACAATACCGGTAAGTCCTCATATGCATATTTCGAAATTGGTCCAGATCTGAATAAACCTTATGTTCAAGTTGTTAAACAGCAAGTTAAGATGCATCACGATGATCTACACGAGATTCTAGTCAAGTTACATATAAAGTTCATTAGGTTCGGAGCTACGGCCTAGAAGATATGAGCAAATCAAGTTAAACATGGCATTGATGCAAAATGCACCCAACCATCAAGCAAACACACCAAAACAAGGATGCAACAAGATAATATGAAGCTACATGCAAAAACAAGCAAGTTTCATATTGAGCACACTTAAAACGGAGCAACGGTTCAACACACACACACTATACAAGTCATAGCAACAATCTATCCAAAACAGCAAGTAGGCATATTGCAAGCATCAAAACAACAAGCTACAGGACCTCAACATAATAACAAAAGGCATGGGCATGATGTACAGGTAAAGCATAACAAAACATGAACACTGAGCTATCTCCAGAAATCACTAGATCATGCTCAAAATGACATGGTAAGGTTGCAAATAATAATAGTTTCAGACTTGTCAGGAAATAACATCAGGTTGCAATGTTTAGAGCTATAAAACAACATGTTACAGGAACTTAACATGGCAAACAAAGGCATGGAATGAATCTACTAAATGCATAGATCAAAAGTCCCTTACTGACCAAGAGCCAAAAAGGATCAGAAGATATAATGGCACCCATGTAAACATGGCTAGTTATATTACAGATTCAAACATGGCAGGAACAACAATAAGTAGGCATGTTAGTGAGCTTGTACCACTCACTACAGAGCATAACAAGGCATGGCAAGACAACCAACAGTAAGAAGGAATGTTTATGAATCTAAGCATGGCAAGAGAAAGGTCATAGAGTGCATGGATCACTAGGAAAACACATGGTAACAAGTGAACTTAATGTTATCAGGCTGACAGCAACATTACTTAGCAACTCTGGAGCAAGGAAACAACAAGCAACAGCAAGCTATAAATGCAACCAGGGGCATGTATGGATAGAGCAAGACATGTAGAACAAAACATGTTTAATGATCATCTCCAGATTATGCATAGAATGATTAGTAGCAACATGTTTATATAGCATCACGAAATAACAGATTCAGCCTAGCAAAACAGCAACATAATGAACCCTACTTAACAAGCTTGAATCACTCACCACAAGTCATTGCATGATAAGATAAGCATAGCATCATCAAGAAGACATATTTATGTAACCACCCAAGGCAAGAACAAGTTCATAGCATGCAAGGATCAACTATAGCAAGCTTGGCCAAATTGAATAACATGTAAACAATCTACCAGGAAACATTTTGAAGAAAAAGTAGAGCACTCAAATGACATGCTAGACTACTCCATAATTGCAAACAAGGGCATGAATGGATAGACAAAAACCATATGTTCAAAACATCCTTACTGAAGTATCTCAAAATATGCATGGATCTCTCTGTAGCATCAAGTTTACATGGCATGAAAATAACAGCAGACAAGGACTAAAATCAGCAACGGCAAGATGCCTAGTTTGCATGCTTGTGCTAGTCACCACATTGATCACAAAAATACATGGCATACACCTCTGGAAAGATGCCATGGCATAGATCAAAACACATGTAGACATCAACCTCATAGGATGCACACATCAATCATGGCAAAAGTGACAAATGAGCAAGTTATAACGGTTTCAGCAGATTAACATCAATATGCACTCTTCCAACAGACTTTCAGGCATCAAGATGAGCTCAAATGAAAATGGTGCAATGGAACGAAATGATCTACTCATCGAGGCGAACAATTTGACATATTACACGCGCAAAACGGAGCTACGGATGCAAAGTTACGGCAGGTCGAACATGGCATGAAAATGTGAAAAACTGGGGACTTAGTAGATTACGGGGTCAACCTCGGGATTGCGCGGATTACGATGCGGTGGCGGATCTGGCCGGAGATCGCCGGAGGATGGCCGGAGATGACGGATCGGGCGACGAGGTGGCCGGGGAGGTCAGGGACGGCCGGATCCGGGCGGCTCCGGCCCGGATCTAGCCGGAGGAGGCCGGAGGGAGGCCGGAGGGAGGCGCCGGCAGGGGCGGCGGCGACCTCGGGCGCCGGTGGAGGGAGCCGGCGGCGCGGGAGGTTGGCGGCGGCGG
>NC_041389.1:55927863-55928707 GCF_002162155.2 Triticum dicoccoides | reverse complement strand
GGCCTGCTGCGGGCCGCGCGGGCTGGCGGCGGCGCGGTGGGAGCGGCGGCGGCGGGGACACGTGGCACAACCGGATTGGACGGGGGGAGCGGGGCGGATGTGTCCGGGCGGATCCGGACGTGTCCGGCGGCGGAGAGGAGCAGGGCTAGGGTTGGACTGCGGGATTTTCGGGGAGGCCACATATTTATAGGTAGAGGGAGCTAGGAGTGTCCAAATGAGGTGCGGTTTTCGCCCACACGATCGTGATCGAACGACCGAGAGCATGAGGGGAGTTAGATGGGTTTTGGGCCACTTTGGAAGGGGTGTTGGGCTGCAACTCAAAGAGGGCTTTGCGGTTACCCGGTTAACCGTTGGAGTATCAAACGACCTCCAAATAGCACGAAACTTGACAGGCGGTCTACCGGTGCTATACCAAGGCCACTTGGCAAAGCTCGGGCCATTCCGAGAAAGTTTAATACCCGCACAAGAAAAGTGATAAGAAGGGGACGCCGGATGACATCGGAGCACCGGATTGCAAAACGGACAACGGGGAAAATGCTCGGATGCAAAAGACGAACACGTATGCAAAATGAAATGCACATGATGACACGATATGAAATGCATATGATGACATGGCAAAAGGCAACACGCAAGCATGTGGCATGGCAACGACGGCGAATAACTGGCGGACACCTGGCGCAACGAATCCGGAGCGTTACAGGGCACCCCTCCACCGTCTACTGTTCATCCAGCCCTCCACACCACGGGGTCCTGTTCAACCACCCCTCCACGGCCACCCCTCCACCATCTACTGTTCATCCAGCCCTCCACACCATGGGTTCCTATTCATCCAGAGGCAACGCCA
>NC_041389.1:55905990-55927630 GCF_002162155.2 Triticum dicoccoides | reverse complement strand
CACTGTTCATCCAATCGATCGGCTTCAGTTAGCAGCAGTAGCGAAGGAATCGCTCCATCGGGTTCAGTTAACAGCCATCAATCGATCGCTCGGGTTCAATAACGCGTAGCTTGCAGTGCAATCGCTCGGGTTCAGTTAGAGCCCAACGTCTCGCTCGGCTTTAGTTAGAGCCAACGCCTCGCACACACATGCGCGTACGTACGAGAGAAACGCGCATCGCTCGGCCCCTGACCTCCCACTGTAACTGGCAACTCCCCGAATTTTCCTCCCCCTCGCTTCTACCATGGTTTTTTCCGTCATGGAAGGCCCAAAGAATGTCATGCAGCTGCATCTCCAGCCCACCCAGGACGAAAAGCCCATTTTTTTGTCATGATTTTTTGTCATAGAAGTAGGAGCCCACCACATCTATGATGATACCGGGTTTTGTCACAATTATCGTCATAGAAGTGTCATACGTATGACAGAATTTTTTTTCGTTCGGCCCAAAATGTCATGGATGTGTCTTTTTTTTGTAGTGATAATACATGTGTGAATACATAGACAAACATAATGTCACTAGTATGCCTCTACTTGACTAGCTCATTAATCAAAGATGGTTATGTTTCCTAACCATAGACATGAGTTGTCATTTGATTAACGGGATCACATCATTAGGAGAATGATGTGATTGACTTGACCCATTCCGTTAGCTTAGCACTTGATCGTTTAGCATGTTGTTATTGCTTTCTTCATGACTTATACATGTTCCTACAACTATGAGATTATGCAACTCCCATTTACCGGAGGAACACTTTGTGTGCTACCAAACGTCACAACGTAACTGGGTGATTATAAAGGAGGTCTACAGGTGTCTCCAAAGGTACATGTTGAGTTGGCGTATTTTGATATTAGGTTTTGTCACTCCGATTGTCGGAGAGGTATCTCTGGGCCCTCTCGGTAATGCACATCACTATAAGCCTTGCAAGCAATGTAGCTAATGAGTTAGTTACGGAATGATGCATTACATAACGAGTAAAGAGATTTGCCGGTAACGAGATTGAACTAGGTATTGGGATACCGACGATCGAATCTCAGGCAAGTAACATACCGATGACAAAGGGAACAATGTATGTTGTTATGCGGTTTGAACGATAAAGATCTTCGTAGAATATGTAGGAGCCAATATGAGCATCCAGGTTCCGCTATTGGTTATTGACCGGAAACGTGTCTCGGTCATGTCTACATAGTTCTCGAACCCGTAGGGTCCGCACGCTTAAAGTTTCAATGACGATTATATTAAGAGTTTATGAGTTTTGATGTACCGAAGGTTGTTCGGAGTCCCGGATGTGATCACGGACATGACGAGGAGTCTCTAAAT
Organism: Triticum dicoccoides; assembly: GCF_002162155.2. NCBI lineage: Eukaryota > Viridiplantae > Streptophyta > Magnoliopsida > Poales > Poaceae > Triticum > Triticum dicoccoides. The sequence goes on along the minus strand of NC_041389.1, from coordinate 55,926,273 downwards.
GGTCGAGACATGAAGATTGATATATTGGAAGCCTATATTTGGATATCGGAAGTGTTCCGGGTGAAATCGGGATTTAGTACCGAGGGGTTACCGGAACCCCCCGGGGGCATAATGGGCCATAGTGGGCTTTAGTGGAGAAGAGGAGAGGAGGCCAGGGCAGGGCGGCGAGCCCATCCCCCTAGTCCGAATAGGACAAGGAGAGGGGGTGGCGCCCCCCTTTCCTTCGTCTCTCTCCCTCCTCTTTCCCCCTTCTCCTAATCCAACAAGGAAGGGAGGGAGTCCTAATCCCGGTGGGAGTAGGACTCCTCCTGGCGCGCCTCCTCCTGGCCGGCCGCCCCCTCCCCCCTTGCTCCTTTATATATGGGGGCAGGGGGCACCTCTAGACACAACAACAACAGATCATTGATCTCTTAGCCGTGTGCAGTGCCCCCCTCCACCATAGTCCTCGATAATATTGTAGTAGTGTTTAGGAGAAGCCCTGTGATGGTAGAACATCATCATCGTCACCACACCGTCGTGCTAACGGAACTCTCCCTCGACACTCGGCTGGATCGAAGTTCGAGGGACGTCATCGAGCTGAACGTGTGCTAGAACTTGGAGGTACCGTGCTTTTAGTGCTTGATCGGTCGGGCCATGAAGATGTACGACTACATCAACCTCGTTGTTCTAACGCTTCTGCTTTCGGTCTACGAGGGTACGTGGATAACACTCTCCCCTCTCGTTGCTATGCATCACCATGATCTTGCGTGTGCGTAGGAAACTTTTTGAAATTACTACGTTCCCCAACAAAGCTCGTAGGCATTGGATCAGTGATGGATAATTATGTCGGATGCGATTCCTCATGTAATAGCTATAACATAGGGTGACACAGAACTAGCTCCAGTTCGTCAATGTAATGTAGGCATGTATTGCGATATAGTCATACGTGCTTATGGAAAAGAACTTGCATGACATCTTTTGTCCTACCCTCCCGTGGCAGCGGGGTCCTAGCGGAAACTAAGGGATATTAAGGCCTCCTTTTAATAGAGAACCGGAACAAAGCATTAGCACATAGTGAATATATGAACTCCTCAAACTACGGTCATCACTGAGAAGTATCCCGATTATTGTCACTTCGGGGTTGTCGGATCATAACACATAATAGGTGACTATAGACTTGCAAGATAGGATCAAGAACACACATATAGTCATGAAAACATAATAGGTTCAGATCTGAAATCATGGCACTCGGGCCCTAGTGACAACCATTAAGCATAGAAAAGTCATAGCAACATCAATCTCAGAACATAGTGGATACTAGGGATCAAACCCTAACAAAACTAACTTGATTAGATGGTAAATCTCATCCAACCCACCACCGTCTAGCAAGCCTACGATGGAATTACTCACGCACGGCGGTGAGCATCATGAAATTGGTGATGGAGAATGGTTGATGATGACGACGGCGACGAATCCCCCTCTCCGGAGCCCCGAACGGACTCCAGATCAGCCCTCCCAGGAGAGATTAGGGCTTGGCTGCGGCTCCGTATCGTAAAACGCAATGAAACTTTCTCTCTGATTTTTCTCTCCGTGAAACGGAATATATGGAGTTGGAGTTGAGGTCGGTGGAGCCTCAGGGGGCCCACGAGACAGGGGGCGTGCCCAGCGGGGTGGGCGTGCCCCCACTCTCGTGGACAGTGTGTGGGCCCCCTGGTCTTGATTCTTTTGCCATTATTTTTTATATTTTCCAAAAAGTGCCTCCACGGATTTTCACGTCATTCCGAGAACTTTTGTTTTCTACACATCAAACAACATCATGGCAGTTCTGCTAAAAACAGTGTCAGTCTGGGTACAGTGTCAGTCTGGGTTAGTTTCATTCAAATCATGCAAGTTAGAGTCCAAAACAAGGGCAAAAGTGTTTGGAAAAGTAGATACGTTGGAGACGTATCAAGTCCCCCAAGCTTAAACCTTTACTTGTCCTCCGGGGATGCTGCGTTCTACGTCTTGAGCTTGCGTTGGTTTTCCTTGAAGAGGAAAGGGTGATGCAGCAATAGTAGCGTAAGTATTTCCCTCAGTTTTTTGGAACCAAGGTATGAATCTAGTAGGAGGCTCCTCAAAAGTCCCACGCACCTACAAAAACAAACAAAGAACTCGCAACCAACGCAATAAAGGGGTTGTCAATCCCTTCACGGCCACTTGCGAAAGTGAGATCTGATAGAGATAGTATGATAAGATAAATATATTTTTGGTATTTTATAATATAGATTGGAAAAGTAAAGATGCAAATAAAAGTAGATTGAAAGCTTATATGATAAAAGATAGACCTGGGGCCATAGGTTTCACTAGTGGCTTCTCTCAAGATAGCATAAGTATTACGGTGGGTGAACAAATTATTGTCGAGCAATTGATAGAAAAGCGAATAATTATGAGATTATCTAGGCATGATCATGTATATAGGCATCACGTCTGCGACATGTAGACCGACTCTTGCCTGCATCTACTACTATTACTCCACACATCGACCGCTATCCAGCATGCATCTAGAGTATTAAGTTCATAAGAACAGAGTAACGCATTAAGAAAGATGACCTGATGTAGAGGGATAAACTCAAGCAATATGATATAAAGCCCATCTTTTTATCCTTGATGGCAACAATACAACACGTGCCTTGCAACCCCTGTTTTCACTGGGTAAGGACACCGCCAGATTGAACCCAAAGCTAAGCACTTCTCCCATTGCAAGAAAGATCAATCTAGTAGGGCAAACCAAATTGATAATTCGAAGAGACTTGCAAATATAACTCAATCATACATAAAGGAATTCAGAAGAGATTCAAATATTTCTCATAGATAAACTTGATCATAAACCCACAATTCATCGGATCTCAACAAACACACTGCAAAAAGAGTTACATCTAATAGATCTCCACAAGAGAGGGGGGGAACATGGTATTGAGATCCAAAAAGAGAGAAGAAGCCATCTAGCTAATATCTATGGACCCGAAGGTCTGTGGTAAACTACTCACAACTCATCGGAGAGGCTATGGTGTTGATGTAGAAGCCCTCCGTGGTCGATTCCCCCTCCGGCGGAGCTCCGGCGAAGGCTCCAAGATGGGATCTCGTGGATACAGAAGGTTACGGCGGTGGAAATTGTTTTTCGTTTGCTCCCTGGATATTTTCGGGGTACGTGGGTATATATAGGACGAAGAAGTAGGTCAGTGGCCGCCCGAGGGGCCCACGAGATAGGGGGGCGCGCCCAAGGGGGTGGGCGCGCCCTCCACTCTCGTGGCCGCCTCATTAGCTTCTTGGTTGCACTCCAAGTCCTCTGGATCACGTTCGTTCCAAAAATCATGCGCCCGAAGGTGTCATTCCGTTTGGACGCCATTTGATATTCCTTTTCTTCGAAATACTGAAATAGGCAAAAAAACAGCAATACGGGTTGGGCCTCCGGTTAGTAGGTTAGTCCCAAAAATGATATAAATGTGTGAAATAAAGCCCATAAACATCCAAAAGGGGTAATATAATAGCATGGAACAATAAAAAATTATAGATACGTTGGAGACGTATCAAGCATCCCCAAGCTTAATTCCTGCTCGTCCTCGAGTAGGTAAATGATAAAAATAGAATTTTTGATGTGGAATGCTACCTAGCATAATTCTCAATATAATTTTCTTTATTGTGTCATGAGTGTTCAGATCCAAATGATTCAAAATAAAAGTTCAAATTGACAAAAGAAATAGTAATACTTCAAGCATACTAATAAAAGCAATCATGTCTTCTCAAAATAACATGGCTAAAGAAAGTTCATCCCTACAAAATCATATAGTTAGGCTATGCTTCATTTTTGTCACACAAAAATGGTCCCAAATTCTACACCCCCGATGACAATCCAAGCAATTGTTACGTACTTAATTAATCTCAAACTTTTTCAACTTTCACGCAATACATGAGCGTGAGCCATGGATATAGCACTATGGGTGGAATAGAATATGATGATGGGGATTGTGTGGAGAAGACAAAAAAGGAGAAAGTCTCACATTGACGAGGATAATCAACGGGCTATGGAGATGCCCATCAATTAATGTCAACATGAGGAGTAGGGATTGCCATGCAACGGATGCACTAGAGCTATAAATGAATGAAAGCTCAACAAAAGAAAACTAGTGGGTGTGCACTAACTTGCTTGCTCACGAAGACCTAGGGCATTTGAGGAAGCTCATCGTAGGAATATACAAGCCAGGTTCTATAATGAAAAATTCCCACTAGTATATGAAAGTGACAACATATGAGACTCTCTTATGAAGAACATGGTGCTACTTTGAAGCACAAGCGTGGAAAAATAGATAGTAACATTGCCCCTTTTTATTTTTTTATTTTTTTTCTTTTTCTTTTTTCCTTTTTCCTTTTGTTTCCTTTTCCCTTTTTTGGGCCTTTCTTTTTTTCTTTTGGCCTTTCATTTTTTTCTTCTTTTTTTTTTGGGGACAATGCTCTAATAATGATGATCATCACACTTTTATTGATTACGACACATGAATTACAACTCAAAACTAGAACAAGATATGACTCTATATGAATGCCTCCGGCGGTGTACCGGGATGGTGCAATGAATCAAGAGTGACATGTATGAAAAATTATTGATGTAGGGTGGAACCCTAATGCGTCGATCTTTCACGTTTGGAGGGGATCCTACGGAGGAAACACGAAGAACACGCGGAAGCACACGGGGAAAACACGGGGAAAACGAGAGAGGATCACTCAACCAACAAGGAGTCGATCACACAAGTGCTAGATCACCACACACATATGAAATCCACAAGATACAAAGTCAACAAAGGTAAGGATACAAAGGAACCGTTCTTCTCCAAGAGGAGGCCTTGATGTTCTTCCCTAAAGAGGGGTCTTGAATCCGCTTGGGGGATCTTCTCCGAAGAGGTCCTGATCTCCGAGGAGAAGTATCCAAGTGGATGAGCAAAGGCTCTCACACAAACATGAGCTAATCCAATGCTAACCCCAACTAGGAGGAGGGGGTGTCCTATTTATAGTCTTAGTGCAAAAGGGGGCGAAGTGGAGGGGGACATGGGCTTCGGCCCGAAACTGTGCACACACAGGTACCGGACGTCCGCTGGGGACCGGTCGTCCGGTGGCTCATGGGGGTCCGGTCGTCCGGTATCTTCGGACGTCCGCTGGATGCGTTCTGTGAAGTACACCGGACGTCCGGAATCTTCATACTTCCGTTAATATTGTCGGACGTCCGATGTGGGGTCGGGCGTCCGCTCGCTAGGAGGTGGGTAGCTGGCGTAGGCGGGTCTTCAGGCGCCGGTCGTCCGCCAAGGGCCGGACGTCCGCTCACTGTGAGAGGCCGGTCGTCCGGTGTCGTCCGGACGTCTGCTCGCTGGAGCATCTTCGGTAGCTCCTTCTCTTGGTCCTTGTACTTGGCGTCCTCTCTAGCTCGTCCATGGTCTTCCTCCTTGTTCCTGGTCATGCATAGCACACATATTTGAGGTAGTAACCATGTCTCACATGTGGAAAGTGAAGGTTCGGAGAGGAGCGAGTTCACCTTGTCTCCAATGGTGTATCTTCGAGGCCTCGTCATATGTCCTCTTGGGGTTTGGAGGGTAGTCAGAGTGTACATGGGGATGAACGTGGGATGCTCCGCATCAACTATGCATGGTGGCTTTGCCACAAATACGATGTCAACTACATGATCATGCAATGGCAATGTGATAAAAGTAATGCGTGTCATGATGATAAACGGAACGGTGGAAAGTTGCATGGCAATATATCTCGGAATGGCTATGGAAATGCCATAATAGGTAGGTATGGTGGTTGTTTTGAGGAAGATATAAGGAGGTTTATGTGTGATAGAGTGTATCATATCACGGGGTTTGGGTGCACTGGCGAAGTTCGCACCAACTCTCAAGGTGAGAAAGGGCAATGCACGGTACCGAAGAGGCTAGCAATGATGGAAAGGTAAAAAAGTGTGTATAATCCATGGACTCAACATTAGTCAAAAGAACTCATATACTTATTGCAAAAATCTACAAGTCATCAAAAACCAAGCACTACGCGCATGCTCCTAGGGGGATAGATTGGTAGGAAAAGACCATCGCTCGTCCCCGACCGCCACTCATAAGGATGCACAATCCAAGTACACTTCATGTTTCAAATTTGTTACATAACTTTAACCATACGTGCATGCTACGGGACTTGCTAACTTCAACACAAGCAACACTCGGAAATACGATGGTTAGCGCACATAAAGTGTCCATCATGTAATGATGAGTCCGTGCGGCAAGATTGGTCGTGACAAAGTGCATGAAGCTTATCAAGATGATCTAGAATAAGATTCAAAGCATTCATGGGAGGAATTGCAATCATTGTGCACACAAATGTGTTGTAAATATGATCAATGCAACCATGATGCAAAATGATGTCATAGTGAGACGGTTTATCAATAGCATGAATATGGCAATGGATGCTCAACATGTGTATGTTATCATGCAATTGATGGTGGACAATATGCTCATGATGTATGAATATGCCATCAAGGTAGATCACAACAAATTTGCTAAGGAAGTGCACAAGCTCATATATCATGGATGACATGGAAATAGATGCAATAAGACAAGCATAATATGAGTCAATCCATGCATGGGGTGCAAACTTGTGGTGACTATGATATGTCCATCGAGCATGACATGTATGAGCACAATCAACAAATATGGAGGTGTTGGTGTACCAAAGCTCGATGTCGAGGCATGAGTGGAGTTTTGAAGGTGCCTCCAATAAGTGCGAGCGCTCCTCAATGTGAAGATCCATGTATCCAATCTCCAATGTCGCTCCTCCGTTCACGAGATTTATCATGTAGACAACAAGAAGGAAACAACAATGAAAGAGTGGCCCATCCAATATGCGTATTTGAGGATGGCTCAAAGAGAAGGAGTTCACCTTTAGGAGTTTCTCAAGGATGATGGAGTTGCGCATCTTGTATGCCTTCACATACCCGATATGTCTCATGAAGGTATCGCCTTGTGACTCCTTCAAAATGAACGAACATGACAAACACTCAGAAAAACAAATGAGGTTAGCAAAAATGCAAAACCTATCATTCGAGTGGTAAGATACCCAACAAATGTATGTATCATGCTCATCATAAGAAATGACAAGGGAGTATTGCATAGTATGGAGGCATATGATATGAGAACAACCAAATGCAATAGGCTCAATCAAATAAGCATGCATCACAAGTAAAGTGTCCGAGTCTCCAAGATCAATAAGCATAGCAAGTTGGCACTCAATACAAGGTGATATGTGAGGTGCAACTAATGGAGACAATAGACAATGATCAAGATATATCATGTGAGAGGCATGAGCATATATGTCATCAACCCAAGAAAGCGAGTAAGAGTGGAACATGGGTGATGCAACCAAGCAAACAATCATAGCAATCGAGTCAAGACCGCTAGTAGTGCGAAGATGCAACATACTAGAATGAATCATGGCAAGCATGTCATGTGTGCAAATAGCGGGCATGAATAATTCACATGTCATAGCACAAGCATGAAAGCAAGATATGAGTAAAATGTCATCAATGTATTGGCGAGAGACCATATGTAAATAGCAATGGGGCATCATGACTCTCCCAACACAACAAGCATCAATAGCATGGGGCACATGATAAACATGGCAATAGCAACAAGGATCTCCACCAAGCATGCAAATACACATAGGAGTATCATAATGGTGAATCATGGGTAGATGCAAGCAAGGGTCACAATTGCATGGCAAAGGCATAGAAGGAAGAATAACTTGCAAAGTGAACACGATAGTATGGGCATAAGGTGACAAGTGGTAAATGGCCCATAGCCGTGTGAGAGCCAAGTAGAGGAGTTGCGCGTAGTCCTTGCGCGAATGGAGCAGTGGTAAGGATAGTCCACGGGATCCCAAAGCACCGTTGCTCTCAAGAGCTCGTTTCGTCAACTCTTGGGATTGAGAGGTTGACGAGTATACATGAGTACCTACACAAAACAAAGACAAAGGAAAAATTGTGTGTGCGTGGTAGATGTACACATCATCCATCATGATGCGCACGTGCATGTGTCGGTGAGCACAAAATAGCCAATGCTCAAATAAATGAGATGCGTGATATAGAAACATGTCATCCATCATGATAGGTTTGTTATTATTTATGGCATAATGGAGACTCAAAGGATGTAATGCATCATGAGAAATATCTAGGGTATTGTTATTCATGGGGTGCATATGGTGTAAGCAATTATGTCAATCATGCAAAGTATGAAATGCATCAAGATCTCCTAATATGTATGAGGAAACTATGGGGGTATCCTCATGAGCATGAGTAGCAACATCACGTGGAGAATATTGACTACATCCAAAACAATTCATATTTGGAACAATGTGATCATGGCATGGCATAGTAGATGAATTGCTCAAATCATGTAAAGGAAGCATGGCAATATCATCACATGAAAAACAAAAGCCAATGACCATCATCTCGTCATCTATGCCATAAGTGCAAATGGGATTGATTTTAATGGGGCATGCATAGTTACTATGTTGAGATTGAAATGATGCAATATGGGAGATCTCACTCATAGCATATGACAAGTTCAATGGATTGTCAAACATGAAGTGACCAATAGAATTTTCACATGATATCCTATGAAGCATAGCATCACAACTAGGCAACTCAACATGCTCATCATCATATTCATCATTAATAGGTAAGTCAAGGCATGAAGGAGTTTCACTAGCATGAAGCATGGTAATAGGTGGGTCAACATCATGGGAGCAATCAATGTCAAGAGAGTCTACTAGTGGGACAAGAGAAGCACCATCACCTATGTTACCTTTGGAGCGTCGCTCATGTGTTGTAGGTGAGGCGTTGAAGATCGTCTCGTTGTCATCTTCATCTTGATGGAACCATGTGGCGGGTGCATCATCGTCCATCATGGCCATCGTTGTCTCCATAGGAGGTATGGACTCATCAATGGTAGGTGTGTCGTCATGTAGGAGACCTAGCACCAAAGGAGAAAACACACAAGGAGTAGAGGGTAAGTCGTTAGAAATCATAGTGGCCTCACATGCCATGTCAACTACCTCACTCTCTAAGTGTTGTGGCTCACTCACTCCCTCAAGGATGCTCTCACTCATATGGCTGGTGGAGTCACTCAAATGGCGCTCAACCTCACATAGGATGTGTGGCATGCTCTCATGTGTGGGGCTAGTGGTGGTCACACTCATCCTCTCATAGGAAATGCTCTCAATGTCACGTATGGTGGAGTCACTCATGTCACTCATGGGGTGGTGGCTCTCCTCACATGGCACTTGGGGCATCTCAACATATGTGGGTGTCAGAGAGATGTAGGTGCAAATGTCTCCATGCTCAACTCCTATTGCCGTGGTCGAAGGGGATGGCCCTTGCTCGACCTTCTTGTCACCATCTTGGTATGGGAGGCCCATATGATGTGGCACCTCGTAGCTCGTCTCCATGACCGAAGGGAGTTTCCCATGCTCGGCCATCTTCCTTGAGGGGCTTCCGAAGATGGAAGTGTCACCCTCGCTCGTAGGTGGTCTCCTTGGACTTGATGAAGTCGATGTAGGCGTACTCGTGGGAAGTAGGCAAAGATGCCGTACGTCCAAAGGCGAAGATGCCTTGAGAACACTTGGCGAAGATGCCGAAGTGGTTGATGTAGCCGTAGCGCCGTCTTGGTGGTGGTCATCTCGCGGTCTTCTTTTGTGCTCTTGAAGCTTGGACTTGGCGTGAAGTAGGTCTTGTTGGGACTTGTGCATTTGCGCTTGTGGAGCATCTTCATGATGATGATGTCGTTGTCGTGCTTGAGCTCGTAGTAGATGTCGTCCGTCGTCGTCGTGCACATGTTGCTTGGAGGTGACTTGGCCTTCATGACGATGTGGATCGTGAACGTGATGATGATCGCCATGTAGATGTGGACGAGGACGATTTTCGCTTGCATCGTTTCGGCGCTCCGAAGACTTGTGGCTTGAATGTCGCCGCCTTGAAGATGACGAAGGGGAAGAAGACTTGATCAAGGCTCTAATCTCCTCCATCCTTGCATCTTGCTCCTCTTTATGTGCGGCAAGCTTCTTGTCGATGTAGTCCCTTCTTTTTGCTTCGGAGTGACGAATGTCGATGGAGATGTTCTCGATGCGCTCTCGCAATCTTGATTGTGCGCTTTGCACTTGTCGTTGTAGATCGAAGATAGACGCTTTGGAGATGTAGTTGTTCACACCGTCGTTGTTGTCGTAGACCGGAGAGGAAATGCCTTGCCTATCCATCACAAGACTCGAGCAAATATGAGTGGGAGAAAGAGAAGAACTAATACCAATGTACCTTTGACCAAAGTTGAAGATGAATCAAGTTCACTCAAATGTGGACAATGAAATAGCACTATTGGTAGCGATCCTTGTCGATTCTCACACCTACACAAGTAAGGCTTATAGTGGAGCTCGGTGAGGATAGTGGCACAAAAATTTAATGCAAAATGTTAGCAAGAGTCAATAATGTTGAAAGAGATTCACAAATTCGCAAGCGAAACAAGAAGACCAATAGCTAAGAATGGCACACGGAAACACACACACGGATATATAAATGGGGTCGTGCAACCAAGGAATGAGCTCAAAATGTGGAATCCACCAAAACGCTCGTGTTGCACAACTCAAGAGAGACGCTAGCACGATTGCTCAATAGGTGGATACGACACTTGTGCACAACCTATAAGATGCAAAATGGATAAACTTTCTATCCCAAGTATGCTATATATGTATGGTTCCCGGTGTTTCTCTCAAGCATGAAAGCATATGATGTAGATTTGACAATCTTATGTGCAATGGGGTATGATGTAAGGGCACTTGCTCACGAGCTCTTTGCTCTCTTTTTGCTTAAAAGCTTTTTCTCTTTTTTTTCTCTATGGCCACTTTTGCACAATGCACAAAGCAAGATAGCAATTGTGTATATGCGGGAACAAACTTGAGGCACAATGGATGATATGATACCAATATGATATGGTATGTATGATGGAAGGTATGGAGCACTAATGTGCACAAGTAACGTTGCCGGCAATACTCAAATGGCTAGTCTCGATAGGCAAGTAACGCAAAATGGGCTAGGGGTTAACAATGCAATGGCAAGGGTAATAGACAATGGTGTCGTCGAGGTTACCGTCCTTTGCGATGATGAGTGGCGGTGTTCTTGGTGTAGATACCAAGATGATGGAGACTCGTCCCTAAGTAGCCGAAACACCTTAGGAAACGGAAAAACCGCAAACTCAAAATCTCAAATGACAAATGTCAAAATGGTGGTAGCGGAAAGCGATGGTGGTTTTGCACTAGGCAAGTGCGGAAGTGGAATGATGGATATACACGGTGTAAGAGTTGGAAGCACACGGTCCCTAAGTAGCCGAAACACCTTAGGAGACACAAGCCACAACTCGAAAAAGCTCAAACAACAATTGGGTTAAGTTGTGTTGTCGGAAGTGTATGGTGGTCAAGCCTATGCGGACGTGGTGGTGGTGGTTGATGAGGAAGCAACCGTCCCTAAGTAGCCGAAACACCTTAGGAGACTCGAATCACAACTCAAACAACCATGAGGAACAAAATTGGTTAGGTTGCGGAAGTCGGTGGTGGTATAGCGGATGATGTGGTGAAAGCCCTAGGCAAAGATGCCAAAGTTCCAAAAATTTGATGGAGTCAAATGATGTTGGTGGTATTTTTGTGGGATGGGGGATGTCAAGAGCTTCAAAACGAGCTAAAGAACGTCAAAATCGGAGTTCGGATGAATTAGTTATGGACAAAACAAAAATCAGCCGAAGTTGATATCTACAGGTAGCGGACGTCCGGAAATGGACGGATGTCCGGTGGCCGGACGTCCGGTGAGCTCGGAAATCCGCTAATTTTGTTCTAGAATGGGATGCCGGACGTCCGGTAAGTAGCGGATGTCCGGTGGTTCCTGGGGCTCCGGACGTCCGGTAAAGTGGCGGTCGTCCGGTGGGTCGGGGTCAACGCGGGATTTGAGCTCCAGGACACGATTTTGGGCGGAAAATGGAGATTTCGGGGTCAAAATTCGCGGGATTTCGTGGAGGAAAGATGGGGAAACTTGGGAGATGCTAGATCCACTTGAAACCAAGCAAATCAATGGATCAAAATCAACAAAACATCATCAAACCAACAATTCACAAAAAAAAACTGGGGGCTATTTTTGGTGGGGATTTTCGGATTTAGGCAAGAACACACAAAATCAAGCTAGAAAAAGAGGGGTAGGGGCTCCAAAAACGTGATCAACGTGGCTCATGATACCATAATGATGTAGGGTGGAACCCTAATGCGTCGATCTTTCACGTTTGGAGGGGATCCTACGGAGGAAACACGAAGAACACGCGGAAGCACACGGGGAAAACACGGGGAAAACGAGAGAGGATCACTCAACCAACAAGGAGTCGATCACACAAGTGCTAGATCACCACACACATATGAAATCCACAAGATACAAAGTCAACAAAGGTAAGGATACAAAGGAACCGTTCTTCTCCAAGAGGAGGCCTTGATGTTCTTCCCTAAAGAGGGGTCTTGAATCTGCTTGGGGGATCTTCTCCGAAGAGGTCCTGATCTCCGAGGAGAAGTATCCAAGTGGATGAGAAAAGGCTCTCACACAAACATGAGCTAATCCAATGCTAACCCCAACTAGGAGGAGGGGGTGTCCTATTTATAGTCTTAGTGCAAACGGGGGCGAAGTGGAGGGGGACATGGGCTTCGGCCCGAAACTGTGCACACACAGGTACCGGACGTCCGCTGGGGACCGGTCGTCCGGTGGCTCATGGGGGTCCGGTCGTCCGGTATCTTCGGACGTCCGCTGGATGCGTTCTGTGAAGGACACCGGACGTCCGGAATCTTCATACTTCCGTTAATATTGTCGGACGTCCGGTGTGGGGTCGGGCGTCCGCTCGCTGGGAGGTGGGTAGCTGGCGTAGGCGGGTCTTCAGGCGCCGGTCGTCCGCCAAGGGCCGGACGTCCGCTCGCTGTAAGAGGCCGGTCGTCCGGTGTCGTCTGGACGTCCGCTCGCTGGAGCGTCTTCGGTAGCTCCTTCTCTTGGTCCTTGTACTTGGCATCCTCGCTAGCTCGTCCATGGTCTTCCTCCTTGTTCCTGGTCATGCATAGCACACATATTTGAGGTAGTAACCATGTCTCACATGTGGAAAGTGAAGGTTCGGAGAGGAGCGAGTTCACCTTGTCTCCAATGGTGTATCTTCGAGGCCTCGTCATATGTCCTCTTGGGGTTCGGAGGGTAGTCAGAGTGTACATGGGGATGAACGTGGGATGCTCCGCATCAATTATGCATGGTGGCTTTGCCACAAATACGATGTCAACTACATGATCATGCAATGGCAATGTGACAAAAGTAATGCGTGTCATGATGATAAACGGAACGGTGGAAAGTTGCATGGCAATATATCTCGGAATGGCTATGGAAATGCCATAATAGGTAGGTATGGTGGTTGTTTTGAGGAAGATATAAGGAGGTTTATGTGTGATAGAGTGTATCATATCACGGGGTTTGGGTGCACTGGCGAATTTTGCACCAACTCTCAAGGTGAGAAAGGGCAATGCACGGTACCGAAGAGGCTAGCAATGATGGAAAGGTAAAAAAGTGTGTATAATCCATGGACTCAACATTAGTCAAAAGAACTCATATACTTATTGCAAAAATCTACAAGTCATCAAAAACCAAGCACTACGCGCATGCTCCTAGGGGGATAGATTGGTAGGAAAAGACCATCGCTCGTCCCCAACCGCCACTCATAAGGATGCACAATCCAAGTACACTTCATGTTTCAAATTTGTTACATAACTTTAACCATACGTGCATGCTACGGGACTTGCTAACTTCAACACAAGCATTCTTTAAATTCATAATCACCCAACTAGCATGACTTTAATATCACTACCTCCATATCTCAAAACAATTATCAAGTATCAAATTGATCATAGCATCCAATTCACTTCCTATGATAGTTTTTATTATAGCCAACTTGAATGACTACCATTCTAGGACCAATTTTATAACCATAGCAAATACCATGCTGTTCTAAGAGACTCTCAAAACAATATAAGCGAAGCATGATAGACTAGAAATTTCTACAAAATTAAGCCATTGCCGTGCTCTAAAAGATATAAGTGAAGCACTAGAGCAAAAACTATCTAGCTCAAAAGATATAAGTGAAGTACATAGAGTATTCTAATAAATTTCAATCAAGTAGGCTTCTCCCAAAATGTGTGTACAGCAAGGATGATTGTGGTAAACTAAAAAGCAAAAACTAATATCATACACGACGCTCCAAGCAAACCACATATCATGTGGCGAATAAAAATATAGCTCCAAGTAAAGTTACCAATGAACGAAGACGAAAGAGGGGATGCCTTCCCGGGGCATCCCCAAGATTAGGCTTTTGGCTATTCTTGAATATCTTGGGGTGCCATGGGCATCCCCAAGCTTAGGCTTTCGCCACTCCTTATTCCATAGTCCATCAAATCTTTACCCAAAACTTGAAAACTTCACAATACAAAACTCAATACGAAATCTCAAAAGCTCCGTTAGTGAAAGAAAACAAAACCACTATTGGAAATATGCCCTAGAGGCAATAATAAATTACTTATTATTATTATATTTCCTTGTTCATGATAATTGTTTATTATCCATGCTATAATTGTATTGATAGGAAACTCAGATACATGTGTGGGTACATAGACAACACCATGTCCCTAGTAAGCCTCTAGTTGACTAGCTCGTTGATCAATAGATGGTTACGGTTTCCTAACCATGGACATTGGATGTCATTGATAACGGGATCACATCATTAGGAGAATGATGTGATGGACAAGACCCAATCCTAAGCCTAGAACAAAGTTCGTGTAGTTCGTATGCTAAAGCTTTTCTAATGTCAAGTGTCATTTCCTTAGACCATGAGATTGTGCAACTCCCGGACACCGTAGGAATGCTTTGGGTGTACCAAACGTCACAACGTAACTGGCTGGCTATAAAGGACACTACAGGTATCTCCGAAAGTGTCTGTTGGGTTGGCACGAATCGAGACTGGGATTTGTCACTCCGTGTGACGGAGAGGTATCTCTGGGCCCACTCGGTAGGACATCATCATAATGTGCACAATGTGACCAAGGGGTTGATCACGGGATGATGTGTTACAGAACGAGTAAATAGACTTGCCGGTAACGAGATTGAACAAGGTATTGGGATACTGACGATCGAATCTCGGGCAAGTACAATACCGATAGACAAAGGGAATTGAATACGGGATTGATTGAATCCTCGACATCGTGGTTCATTCGATGAGATCATCGTGGAACATGTGGGAGCCAACATGGGTATCCAGATCCCGCTGTTGGTTATTTGCCGGAGAGTTGTCTCGGTCATGTCTACGTGTCTCCCGAACCCGTAGGGTCTACACACTTAAGGTTCGATGACGCTAGGGTTATAGGGAATAGATGTACGTGGTTACCGAATGTTGTTCGGAGTCCCGGATGAGATCCCAGACATCACGACGAGTTTCGGAATGGTCCATAGGTAAAGATTTATATATGGGAAGTCCTGTTTTGGTCAGCGGAAAAGTTTTGGGTACTATCGGTAACGTACCGGGACCACCGGGAGGGTCCCGAGGGTCCACCAAGTGGGGCCACCGGCCCCAGAGGGCAGAATGGGCCAAGTGTGGGAGGGGACCAGCCCCAGATGGGCTGGTGCGCCCCCCCACCAGGGCCCAAATCTACTAGGAAAAGGCCTACAAATGGCGCACCGGTTTTGCCTACTAATGGCGCACTACCGGTGCGCCATTAGTATCACGCCACTAGTATTTTTTACTAATGGCGCACCACTGGTACTCCATTAGTATCTGGTATACTAATGGCGCACCATGCAGTGCGCCATTAGTTTTGCCCACAGTGCGCCACTAGTGTCTTCTATACTAATGGCGCACCACATGGTAGTGGGCCATTAGTAACAATTTTTTAAATTTTTTTTCTTAATCTCAGGTCACTATTTCACCTATGAGATATCCAACACATATATATACAACAAGCATCCATATAACAATCATAGCCAACACAAAAGTTCCATCATATATACATACATAGCCAACACACAAGTTCCATCATATATACATACATAGCCAACACATAGTTCCATCGTTACATATTACAAAAGTTTCACATTGTTCATCCAAAACCGTTATCCATCAATTCACAAAAGTTTCACACTGATACAAAATAAAAACACAAATGGAAAAGAAGCACTCCATCCATGCAAGCTTCCGTGAATTAAATCAAATCTGCAAAATGATAAACAAGAAGTTAGAAGAAGAAAAAGAAGAAGACTAGAAGAATACTAGAAGAAGAAGAACACTAGAAGAAGAATAAGAAGAATTTTGGAAAAGAAGAAGAATAAGAAGAAGACTATAAGCTTATAATGTAAACTTGATCATTTTGTGCTAACATAAGTTATTTTGGAGCTAACCTATAGGAAACTAAGCATATAAGCTCTAAGTTAGTATATTAGAGCCAACTTAGGTAAAATGAAGCAAACCTATGTCATTTTGGAAAAGAAGAAGAATAAGAAAAAGACTATAAGCTTATTATGTAAACTTGATCATTTTGTGCTAACATAGGTTATTTTGGAGCTAACCTATAGGAAAGTAAGCATATAAGCTCTAAGTTAGCATATTAGAGCCAACTTAGGTAAAAATGAAGCTAACCTATAGGAAACTAAGCATATTAGAGATAACATAGGTAACTAAGTATATATATATATCATTTTGGATAACTAACCTATAGGAGATTTGACATACCTGACAAAGTTCAGTTCTCATGCATTGTTCTTCTCCTTCTCCTTCTCCTTCCTCAGCCTGATGCGCCAAGAGCGGCGAGGCAGTGGAGGCAGTGGAGGCAGTGGGATGTAGTCTTCTACCACAATTGGCGTGGTCATGTCACCCAGCTGTGGGATCGCCGGCACCACCACCGGTGCGTGGTCATTGTTAGGCACCACCACCATCGCGAGGCCACCTTCAGGCACGACCATCGCTAGGTCAGCCTCAGCCACCTCCATCTCTTGCCCATGGTCAGCCACCACCATCTCTTGCCCTTGGTTAGCCACCACCAGCGCTAGGTCATCCTCAGCCTGATGCCCATCGTCATCCTGCAGCTCCTCATCCCCACTCTGCTCCTCTTCTCCCGCACTCCAGTCTGGATCGTCCTTCTTGTTGTCTATGCTGCTGCCAGAATCGCTGCTGCTTTCGCTACAGCCAGAATCGCTGCTGCTTTCGCTACAGCCATAGTCGCTGCTGCTTTGGCTGTAGCCAGTGTCGCTGCTGCTGCTCCCATCACCTGACCAAAATGCAACAATGACCGTTAACAATCAATGTGAGACAAAGCCAAATGTAGAGGAATAAGAAGAGTTAGAACGTACCGGCATCATCATCGTCAGCGTAGCGCATGCGACACATAGTCGTGTTGAACACCTTCACAATGAGCATGGTGGCGTCGTCGTCGTACCTGAAGAGAAGGAAGTACCCCAGCCGCAGGTCGTAGGCACGGTAGAACTTCTCCCACCCACAAAAAAAGTACATGTGGCCCTCCTTGATCACCAACTCCACATCCCACTGCCTACGAAACCCGTTGCCGGCCTGTCGCAGCTTCACATTATTTGGCGGATCTTCACCCATCAGCATGTTCATAAAACTGTCAGGCAGCCTCTGCAGTTTGGGACAATGAGTGATGTAGCAAGCAACAGATATCATAATGAGATGGGTGAAGGGGAGATCTCTCGTTTTATATACCTACGTCATGGATGATACTGAAGTCTCAAGTATGATAGTGAAGAACTCGGAAGCATCCAACTCATACTGTGGTGTCGTAGAGCGGTGGTGGCTGCTTCCCGCCATCTCTGATAAGCAGAAGAAGAGACCAATTAGTACCCTTACAACAGATCATGAAACATGCATGATAACAGGCATTAGTCGCAAGTACCCCATATGTCCTATTTTTAGCAAAGTCATGCTAAAATTCACGGAAAATTTCAGCATTACCTTTGCTGAAAATAGGACATATGGAGTACCCGAATTTGCCGGAACGGAAGTTAATCGACATTCCGGCAAACTCAAGGGCCTCTCGGGGTACCTGCAATATCATTATCCCCCGCGTAATGAAGTCGCCAATGGGTCATTTCAGAAGATCACAAGTAGCATCATGACAAGTACAAAATCATCTATAGCTTTATATTAACAAAGCATCAGCACATATAGATAGTGATTCAATGAAGGCATTATAGACAGTGTCCTTAGTTAGCTGAGCATTTAACCAGATAATCAACCAAACACTACCAAATGTTCACAACTTTTCTGCACCCACAAATCAACCTCTGAAAATGAATGTTCCACTAACATGTAAGGATTGCAGCTTTGAGGTTCACTAGGATCATCGACTACAAACCCCAAGGCACATTTTCCTATTTGTGTAGCATTAATATTCCACTGGCATACGCAGGTTAGCGCCCAGGTTCACTAGGATCATCTACTTCAAAGCCTGAAGCACATTTTCCAATTTGTTTAGTATTAACTGAAATTGCTTCTGCAGTTTGCTATGCGGAACAGTATAGTACAGACATGATGCACTATCAGGTCTTGAGAAAAAAAACAAGTATACGAGTGCTGAATGCCTTTTTTTAGAGAATCCAATAGACTTTAACTGTACTACTACTTAAGCACTATCTTAAGTTGTTACTTGCTGTGAGAGTGACATGGCCAAAGAAATGAAGATAATGTCTTCTAGGAGACAATTGTTTTTTGGCATGACCTTTGTCAATCTTTTGTGTTATTGCTTGTACTCTGGATATTAAGTGTTCCACTTAGTGAGATGTTGAATTAAGTCCTCCTGAATAGGTAGGATGACTTCATGTAAGTTCAGTGTGGTTTCATTGTTTGTCAGTGATTCCATAAAGGCATTATAGACGGTGTCCTTAATTAGCTATGCATTTACCAACTAATCAGCCGAACATTACCGAATGTTCATAACTTTTCTGCACCCACAAATCACCCCCCTGAAAGTGAATGTTCCACTGACATATAAAGATTACAGCTTTTAGGTTCACTAGGATCATCTACTTCCAAGCCCAAAGCACATTTTTCCAATTTCTGTAGCATTAATATTCCACTGACATATATACTTAGGTTACAGCTTCCAGGTTCACTAGGATCATCTACTCCAAAGACCAAAGCCCAAAGCACATGATCGAATTTGTGTAGATTTAACTAAAACTGCTTTTGCACTTTGCTACGCAAAACAATATAATACAAACAGGATGCATCATCAGTTCTATGAAAATCAAGTATACATGTACTACTTAAGCAATCTGTTACTTGCTCTGAGAGTGACATGGCCAAAGAAATGGAGATAATATCCTCTAGGAGAAAAAATGTTCTCGCATGACCTTTGTCAGTCTTTTATGTTATTGATCATGTGCTAGACGATGCGTGTTCCACTTAGCGCGGTGTTGAATTGAAGGTTTTCAATAATACTGTACTAAAATACATCCATTTCCTTGCTTCCTGCTTTCGGGACACCGAAATGAAGGATATTATGGAACGGAGGGAGTGGTACACAATTGCATATGGAAAGAACAACGTTATGCCGCTCCGACACCTGCGAAGTCGATGGCGACGTGCGCACCAACGGCACAGCCCTGTCGGTGACCCTCGTCCCGGTGGCGAGCTGGCCGGAGCGCCACGAGTGGATGATCAACCCGTACTCGCGCAGGTTCGCCAGCCTCAGGAAGGTCACCGTGATGCAGCTGCAGGACCGGGCTGCCGCCCCGCCGTGCACGGTGACCCACAACATGCCGGCCGTCCTGTTCGGGATCGGCGGGTACGCGGCCAACTACTGGCACGCCTACGCCGACATCCAGGTGCCGCTGTTCGTCGCATCGCGGCGGTACCACGGCGAGGTCACGTTCCTGGTCAGTAACATCCAGTTCAGACCGCGGTGGCTGGTCAAGTACAGGGCCGCACCTGGGGTTGGGGCCGGGGCGGGAGCGGGCTGCGGCGGCCGGGCGGAGGTCCGATAGCGCTCCATTTGGAGAGGGGAGGAGGCCCGAAGCTGGAGCAGAGATGACGGGGCTGCGGCGGTGCGGGGGCGCGAGGCCTCGTGTCGTCACCGTGGGTGCTAGGACAGTGGGGAGGCGGGGAGCTTCGGACTTGGGGGCGGGGCTGACGG
>NC_041389.1:55868039-55905703 GCF_002162155.2 Triticum dicoccoides | reverse complement strand
GTACCTGGGCGGGTGCGGCCGGTCGCCGGAGGGGTCGGGGTTGGCGGGAGGGGTGGATTCCGGCAGGGGTCGGGGCGGCGGCGGCAGTGGATGGAGGGGACGGAGGGGGCGGCGGCGGCGGCGTACGGTTGGGGTGGAGGGGGCAAATTAGGTCGAGTGGGGAGGAAGGGAGGGATGGGAATAGGTGGAGTGGGGGGAAGCTTACTAATGGCGCACCGCATGGTAGTGCGCCATTACTAGTTAGAACTAGTAATGGCGCACTTCAGTAGGATGCGCCATTAGTATGTATGTAAAAATGAAAAAAACAATTATCACTAGTGGCGCACCTTTTGTGTGGTGCGCCATTAGTGTCTTCCACACTAATGGCACATCACCAACTGGTGCGCCATTAGTATATAGTAGTGGCGCACCACTTCCCTGGTGTGCCATTAGTGTCAATCCTATCTATAGCCCTTTTCCTAGTAGTGCAAGGCGCCTAGGGTTTGGGGAGGGGGCGCCTCCACCTTACTTGGGGGGCAAGTTTCTCGTCTCCCCCCCTTGGCCGCCACCCTAGATGGGTTTTGGGGCTGCCGCACCCCTTGGGGTGGGAACCCTAGAGGGGGCGCAGCCCCCTCCCTCTCCCCTATATATAGTTGAGGTCTTTGGGGCTGCCAACACCACCTCTCCCTAGCGCAGCCCTACCTCTCTTCCTCCTCTTCTCTTGCGGTGCTTGGCAAAGCCTTGCTGGAGTGCCACGCTCCTCCACCACCACCACGCCGTCGTGCTACTGCTGGACGGAGTCTTCCCCAACCTCTCCCTCTCTCCTTGTTGGATCAAGGCATGGGAGACATCACCGGGTTGCATGTGTGTTGAACGCGGAGGTGCCATCCGTTCGGCACTAGGATCTTCGGTGATTTGGATCACGATGAGTACGACTCATTCAACCCCGTTCTCTTGAACGCTTCCGCTTAGCAATCTACAAGGGTATGTAGATGCACTCTCCTTCCCTTCGTTTTTTTTACTGGTAACTGCAGGGCTTACACCCCACAGCATTTTATTAAAATCAAGAACAGCAAGTACAAAGAAAGGTTCCTTAAGAACAGGAACAAGACAGGAGAAGAAAAAAGAAACTATGTACAATCTAACCTAAAAGAGAAGGAAAATCTAACTATACATGTCACCTCTCAAGGGGGAAGGAAATCAATCCATTTAAGCAGTGCCTCCCTGTGTTTTGACTTGATTCTGTGAGCCAAAAGGGAAATGTCATCGACAAAACCATTTCTCCACTGTCTGAAGGTAGGTCTGATATACCTGAAAGCTTTATCATTTCTGACTTTCCAGATATTCCACCAAGTAAGAAACACCACTTCAGAAAAGAAAGTCTTATTGAACTCCTTCCTAGCTTGGCATGCAATCTGAACCATATCCTGATTGTTGGGCCATGAAATCTGTAGGTAATTCCAGACTCTCATGCTGAAGTTACACTAAAAAAACAGATGATTCATGTCTTCAAGAGCTCCTATAGGGCAAAGCACACATTCAGGCCCATCATTGATCTTCCACTTCCTGCGCTGAATCATATCCTTGGTGTTAACTCTATCCATAATGACAAGCCAGGAAAACATTTTGATTGTCATAGTACAGCATGACTTCCATATCCAACATAGCAAGGGGTTAGTTGGAATTGGCTCATGGACCAGATCATAATATTTCTTGGCTGTGTATCCAGATTTCTTTCCATGTTTCCAATACCAGCAATCCTTAGCATTAGCATCCAAGGAGATATCAGACAATACTCCAGCAAGTTGATTTAGCTCCCTGTAGGCCATTTCAGATAATGGCAGAGAGAACATGCTATGAAACTCCTCAGTGGCCATTACTTCCAGAACAGAAGAATTTTTTTGTGTGCAAAATGAGAACAGCCTGGGGAATCTATCCTGCAGTGGAATGCAAGAGTTATCCACTTCCCAGGAATCTGACCAGAATAGCAAGGAGTCTCCTTCCCTTCGTTGCTAGGTTAGTCCATAGATTGATCTTGGTGATGCGTAGAATTTTTTTGATTTCTGCTACGTTCCCCAACAGTGGCATCATGAGCTAGGTCTATGCGTAGTTTCTATGCACGAGTAGAACACAAGTTGTTGTGGGCGTTGATTTTGTTCAATATGCTTACCGTTACTAGTCCAATATTGTTTCGACGGTATTGTGGGATGAAGCGGCCCGGACCGACCTTACACGTACACTTACGTGAGACAGGTTCCACTGACTGACATGCACTTGTTGCATAAGGTGGCTAGCGGGTGCCAGTCTCTCCCACTTTAGTCAGATTGGATTCGATGAAAAGGGTCCTCATGAAGGGTAAATAGCAATTGGCATATCACGTTGTGGTTTTTGCATAGGTAAGAAATGTTCTTGCTAGAAACCCATAGCAGCCACGTAAAACATGCAAACAACAATTAGAGGCTGTCTAACTTGTTTTTGCAGGGTATGCTATGTGATGTGATATGGCCAAAAGAATGTGATGAATGATATGTGATGTATGAGATTGATCATGTTCTTGTAATAGGAATCACGACTTGCATGTCAATGAGTATGACAACCGGCAGGAGCCATAGGAGTTGTCTTAATTTATTGTATGACCTGCGTGTCATTGAACAACGCCATGTAATTACTTTACTTTATTGCTAAACCGTTAGCCATAGTAGTAGAAGTAATAGTTGGCGAGACAACTTCATGGAGACACGATGATGGAGATCATGGTGTCATGCCGGTGACGATGATGATCATGGAGCCCCGAAGATGGAGATCAAAAGGAGCGAAATAATATTGGCCATATCATGTCACTTTTTGATTGCATGTGATGTTTATCATGTTTATGCATCTTATTTTCTTAGAAAGACGGTAGTAAATAAGATGATCCCTCATTAAAATTTCAAGATAGTGTTCCCCCTAACTGTGCACCGTTGTGAAAGTTTGTTGTTTCGAAGCACCACCTGATGATCGGGTGCGATAGATTCTAACTTTCACATACAACGGGTGTAAGCCAGATTTACACACGTGAAACACTTAGGTTGACTTGACGAGCCTAGCATGTACACACATGGCCTCGGAACACAAGAGACCAAAAGGTCGAGCATGAGTCGTATGGTAGATACGATCAACATGAAGATGTTCACCGATGATGACTAGTCCGTCTCACGTGATGATCGGACACGGCCTAGTTGACTCGGATCATGTAATCACTTAGATGACTAGAGGGATGTCTATCTGAGTGGGAGTTCATTCGATGAACTTAATTATCCTGAACATAGTCAAAAGAT
This sequence comes from Triticum dicoccoides, assembly GCF_002162155.2. Lineage (NCBI taxonomy): Eukaryota > Viridiplantae > Streptophyta > Magnoliopsida > Poales > Poaceae > Triticum > Triticum dicoccoides. The sequence continues at coordinate 55,902,407 of NC_041389.1, read as the reverse complement.
TTTTGCAAATTATGTCGTAGCTCGCGCTTTAGTTCTACTGTTTAGATATGTTCCTAGAGAAAATATAGTTGAAAGTTGATAGTAGCAATTATGCGGACTGGGTCCGTAAACTGAGGATTGTCCTCATGTCTTCGTAGAAGGGTTATGTCCTTAATGCACTGCTCAGTGTGCTAAACCTCGAACATCGTCTATGGATGTTGCGAACATCTGACATACACGTTTTGATAACTACGTAATAGTTCAGTTAAACGGTTTAGAGTTGAGGCACCAAAGACGTTTTTGAAACGTAGCGGAACATAAGAGATGTTTCAAGGGCTGAAATTGGGATTTCAGGCTCGTGCCCACGTCAAGAGGTATAAGACCTCCGATGATTTTCTTAGCCTGCAAACTAAGGGAGAAAAGCTCAATCGTTGAGCTTGTGCTCAGATTGTCTGAGTACAACAATCACTTGTATCGAGTGGGAGTTGATCTTCCAGATGAGATAGTGATGTTTCTCCAAAGTCATTGCCACCAAGCTACTAGAGCTTCATGATGAACTATAACATATCAGTGATAGATATGATGATCCTTGAAATATTCGCGATATGTGACACCGCGAAAGTAGAAATCAAGAAGGAGCATCAATTGTTGATGGTTAATGAAACCACTAGTTTCAAGAAGGGCAAGGGCAAGAAGGAATACTTCATGAAATGACAAAACAATTGCTGCTCTAGTGAAGAAACCCAAGGTTGAACCCAAATCCGAGACTAAATGCTTCTGTAATATGAGGGGAACTGTCACTGGAGCAGTATTACCCTAGGTACTTGGTAGATAAGAAGGCAGACAAGGTCGATAGAAGTATATTGGATATACATTATGTTAATGTGTACTTTACTAGTACTCCTAGTAGCACCAGGGTATTAGATACCGGTTCGGTTGCTAAGTGTTAGTAACTCGAAATAAAAGCTATAGAATAAACGGAGACTAGCTACAGGTGAGCTCACGATATGTGTTGGAAGTGTTTCCAAGATTGATGTGATCAAGCATCGCACGCTATCTCTACCATCGAGATTGGTGTTAAACCTAAATAATTGTTATTTGGTGTTTGCGTTGAGCATAGACATGATTGGATTATGTCTATCGCAATACGGTTATTCATTTAAGGAGAATAATGGTTACTCTGTTTATTTGAATAATACCTTCAATGGTCTTGCACCTAAAATGAATGGTTCATTGAATCTCGATCGTAGTGATACACATGTTCATGCCAAAAGATATAAGATAGTAATGATAGTACCACCTACTTGTGGCACTGCCATGTAAGTCATATTGGTATAAAACGCATGAAGAAGCTCCATGTTGATGGATCTTTGGACTCACTCATTTTTTGAAAAAGTTTGAGACATGTGAACCATGTCTATTGGTATGTACACATGAAGAAACTCCATGCAGATGGATCATTTGGACTCACTTGATTTTGAATCACTTGAGACATGCAAGTCATACCACATGGGCAAGATGACTGAAAGCCTCGTTTTCAGTAAAATGGAACAAGAAAGCAACTTGTTGGAAGTAATACATTTTGATGTGTGCAGTCCAATGAGTGCTGAGGATATTTGAGTAGATACTGAGTATATTTACTTGATGAAACACAAGTCTGAATTATTGAATGGTTCAAGTAAATTCAGAGTGAAGTTGAAGATCATCGTAACAAGAGGATAAAATGTCTATGATATGATCATAGAGATGAGTATCTGAGTTATGAGCTTTGGCACGCAATTAAGACATTGTGGAAATTGTTTCACAATTAATACCGCCTAGAACACCATAGTGTGATGGTGTGTCCGAACATCATAGTTGCACCCTATTGGATATGGTGCGTACCATGGTGTCTCTTATCGAATTACCACTATCGTTCATGGGTTAGGCATTAGAGACAACCGCACTCACTTTAATAGGGCACCATGTAATTCCTTTGAGATGACACCATTTGAACTATGGTTTGGAGAAACCTAAGTTGTCGTTTCTTAAAAGTTTGGGGCTGCGACGCTTATGTGAAAAGTTTTCAGGTTGATAAGCTCGAACCCAAAGCGGATAAAAATGCATCTTCATAGGACACCCAAAACAGTTGGGTATACCTCCAAATTCAGATCCGAAAGCAATAGGGATTGTTTGTTGGATCAGGTACTTTCTCGAGGAAAAGTTTCTCTCGAAAGAATTGAGTGGGAGGATGGTAGAGACTTGATGAGGTTATTGAACCGTCACTTCAACTAGTGTGTAGCAGGGCACGGGAAGTTGTTCCTGTGGCGCCTACACCAATTGAAATAGAAACTTATGATAGTGATCATGAAGTTTTGGATCAAGTCACTACCGTACCTCGTAGGGTGACAAGGATGCGTACTACTTCAGAGTGGTACAGTAATCCTGTCTTGAAGGTCATGTTGCTAGACAACAATGAACCTATGAGCTATGGAGAAGCGATGGTGGGCCCGAATTCCGACAAATGGCTCGAGGCCATAAAATCCGAGAGAGGATCCATGTATACAAAGTGTAGACTTTGGCAGAACTACTTGATGGTCATAAGGCTATTGGGTGCAGATGGATCTTTTAGAAGAAGACGGACGTGGAAGGTAATGTCACCGTCTATGAAGCTCGACTTGTGGCGAAGAGTTTTTCACAAGTTCAAGGAGTTGACTACGATGAGATTTTCTCATCCGTAGCAATGCTTAAGTCTGTCGGAATCATGTTAGCATTAGCTGCATTTATGTAATCTGGCAGATGGATGTCAAAACAAGTTTCCTTACCAGTTTTCGCAAGGAAAGGTTGTATGTGATACAATCAGAAAGGTTTTTTCGGATTTCGGGTTCCGGCAGACCCTCTAGGTTCGAACACTGGGGTGCGCGCGGAAATCTCACCCTCTACCTACCTGCACCTCGCCGCCTCGCTAGGATCTAAGCTATGAAAGGAACAACACAAGAGACACGGGGTTTATACTAGTTCGGGCCACCATTGTGGTGTAATACCCTACGCTAGTTTGTGGTGTGGTGGATTGCCTCTTGGGCTGATGATGAACAATACAAGGAAGAAAAAGTCTCGCGAGGGCCTGTTCTTGGCTGGTGCGATGAATTGCTAGGGGGAGTTCAGTCGCTCTTTCTGCTGGTTTCTGGATGATGCCTCTACCTTGTGGGTGGCTAGTCCTATTTATAGGCAAAGGCCCTGGGCCTCTTCCCAAATATTGAGCGGGAAGGGCGCCAACAATCGGCCATTTTGAAGGGGAACATCTAGTGCACTTATCCTGACTAAAGTTGGTCCTCGCCTGTCAAAGGCTCTGGTGGTGACGCCGGCTTGGGCTCCACATTGACTTCCTTCCTGCCGTTGCGACGGTCTTGGTATTGTTGCACCGAAATGGATGCCTTTGCTTAATGCTCTCGCCTGCGCTTCTCCCTTTGCACCAAAGAGGAAAGGAGGACACTGCGCGGGCTGGCGCCCGCCTGGCGCCCTTGGTCGTCATGGCTTGCATCATGGGCACCTCGTGAGGTACCCCGCCTTGATCTCTCCGCCTCCTCGCGAGCCAATCTGACGAGGCCGTGCCTGAGGAAGCTCCCTGTTGTCCACCCCGTGAGGCTTGGCCCCTCGCGATGGTCTTGAGCTCGTGCTGATGAAGATGGGCCGTGCTGGGCCGCCCCTTGAGCCACGCTGTAGGCCGCAGGCAGGCAAGTCTGGGGACCCCCGTTCCTAGAACACCAATAGTAGCCCCCGGGACCAAGGCGCGCCCGGACTTGGCTGAGCAGAGAAGCGAAGGGGCAAGTCCAAAGCGCCACGGGCCCTAATAGCTTGCGGCCTCGGGCGCCGTGTGGCGGTTGGTTGGTCGTGGGCGACTCCGCTCCCCCACGACGCCTCGGCAACTGCATGAACTGACAAGTCCCTGCATGCAAAGCGGGTCATGATTACCTGTGATCGTGGAGGCCGGCAGTTGGCCTCCTCTGGCTATAAGTACGGAGCGGCGCGTGCCCTTCTAGTCCATCTCTTCTTGTTTCTCCTTCTTCTCCATCCTTGCTCCACCTTGTCCCAATGGCTCCGATCCGCCGGTTCTCCGTGGAAGAGAAGGGAAAGGCTCCCCGAGAGGCTCCCCACCCGCTTCCGCCAACGAAACGGCTAGCCCTATGCTGTCGAGGTGAGGGCGCCCGGCAGGAGGTGTCGAGGCCTTGGTGTGAGCGGCCACCGCCAGGGTTCCCGTTGCCCTTGTACGCCCACCTTGAGGGCCCTGCAGGAGTTGATGCTGAGCGCCATGGACGACGCCGCCGTCGACGCCGGCGGGTCACGGCGGTGCGCGTTGTCCCTTCTGGAGTTCATGCCGAGGGCTCCTCCCGAGAGTTTGTGCTCCATGCTGCCATGCCTCCTCAGTATTGGATTTGCCTTCCTCCCTCCTTCGCCTTCGTGATGCTGCAGGGGGATACTTGGAGCTCTGGTTGAAGCACGCCGGCTGCAACACCCTCGCGATTGAAGCGGAGGTCGCGGTCGTCGCCCCGGGCAAATTCTTCATGACTTGAGGCTGGGGCGAGATCGTCCGGGTCTGTAGGACGAGGGTTGCCCTCGCGATCCACCTGGAGTACGACGGTGCTTCCATGATGCTCTTCAAGGTCTTCGGCGTGGATGGACACCGGCTGGAGTGCTGCCCTGAGAGAGGTGGTCGGGGCCCTGCCGTGGCGAGGACCAGGCTCGCCGTCCGCTCCCTCAGCGACTCCTCAGGCGGTGGGGGCGCCGGAGGATCCAGCGACTCCGCCGAGTTCTTCGCGACTCCGGAGACGAGCGATGATAGCTACGAGCCCCCGAGCCTACGCCGCTCTCGGAGCAGGATGGGCTCGTTAGGCCACCGCCGCCTCTGATCTGGATGAGGTTGGCGCCGGTGCCTGACGGCCCACTGTTGATGATGGCGTCTCTTGTAGAGGCACGTGTAGTCAGCGTCCTCTAGGACCCATTCCCTCTGTTCCCTGTGAGGAATCGGAAAGCGCGCCCCGTGGGGGCTTGTAAGATGCATGTGATTCTGTTTGTTAATATAGTCCTTGCCATGAAGCAGTGCGAGATGCTTATTCCATCTTAGCATAGTTCTTCCTTTCGAACCTCACAAGGGCTTGGTGCTCTACGCCGACAGGTCCCGGTCCAAAGGCAGGCTTCAGCAGTCGCTGGTATGCCAGGTCGCGATGCCGTGGTCAAGGCCAGGAGGTGAGCGGCCCAGGGTCCAGTAAGAGCCCCTGAGTCGCGATGCTCAGGAGGTCCCCTTTAGCGCTCAAGCAGCCATCGTTCAGTGAGAAAGGAGCACGACGTTGCTAACACGGGATTGCATTGGATGCGGGGATGGTGCTGCGATAGCTAGCGTTTCCGGAGGATGACTTATCTCGAGAGTCAGGAACCGCTTCCTAGTGCAGCGCTAGGTCTGCGCATCGGCCGGCGAGGGTTTGCCCGGCGAGGTCCCCGTGTGCCTCTTCCCTCTCGCCTTTTCTCCCCTTTCTGCTCTACGTCCTCGGGTCCCGGCCCTCGAGTGGGTCTCAGCCGTCGCTGGTATGCCAAGTCATGATGCCGTGGACAAGGCCAGAGGGTGAGGGCTGGAGAGCCAGTAGGAGCCCATGAGTCGTGATGCTCAGCTACCCCCCCCCCCCTTTAACGTGCAAGCGGTTCGCGCGGACGAGGGTGAAGAAGACGCCGTGAGGGCCTCACCTGGCGCTGCTCCTTGAAGGGATCCTGCAAGCCCACCACAAGAAGAACAAGAGTCCGCTATGACAAGCGGCAGTCAGCCATTGGTTGCTTTGGAGAGGTGACGAGGCACTGAAGGCCTGACGAGGTGGCGTTGTGCGGGGCTGCCGCGGCCAGAGCTCAGCCATTCAAGTTTTTCGGCGTTGCAGGGACGGACCCATGCACAAGCGTCGTGCCGTTGGGGAGCAGCTCCATCGGTTGGTGTCAGTTGAGCGGGCAACTAGGTCAAGCACGTTAATCACGAAGAAGCGAGTTCATTTAGATAGATGCAGGTAAGGCAGACATCGCTGGGTCTGGCCTGAGTGACTTGGGGATGATGCAGCCCGAGGGGCGCCCCCAACAAAGTAAGCTAGGAACATAAAGTCAAAAGGGGATACACGCCGCAGGGACGGACCCACGCGGCCTGGGAATAATGCAGCCCTGTGGGGGGCGCTCCCAGCTGGAAACGAAACTTGAAAGATGTCACTTGATAGCGTTGAAGATGAAGGGGTGTTGAAGTAGCGGACGTCATGGGCTGCGGAAGCCGATCCTCACGAGCCCCCAGGCCCAGGAGCCTCGGGAGGTTCCGGAGGCGCTGGTGGCTCTTCGTGGACCATCTCCATCTCCGCCAGGACTGCGGAACGCCTGGCCTCCTGAGCCTCCAGGATGCTCCCCATGAGGCGCTGGTCCATGGCGGCCGTGTTCGGCAAGCCATAGGGCATGCGAACATAGCTGTGGGGTGGGCCTTTGCAGTGCCCCGCGCGTGAGGGCCAGAAGCGCTCCTGAGAGGCGGTTCGGTTGAGCCCTGGGATGTCGATGCAGACGCACAGCCCACCATCCTCGCCTGGATGGGGAGCTGCGGCAGGTAAGCAGCGGTTGCCACTCATGACTCTTGACTCCTGCAACTCCTACGTGATCTGACTGACGAACTCCTGAGCGTTTGGCCCTCCTTGCCTTGCTCCTTCCTGAGGGAAACGTGCTTTGAAACACGCCTCCAAGTGGTGCCCAAGCGCCTCCCTCATGACCTTAGCAAGGTCAGTGGCCCTCCAGGAGTGAGCCCCCGAACCTTGCTTGAGGAGGGCGCCGGGTGTGCCTTCCTATGTGATAGAAGGAGGTGCCCCCTGAGCAGGCGCAGACCCTGAGGGGCCTGCCTCCTGAGGGTTCGGGCCTGGCGATGTCTTCTTCTTCTTGGGAATGGTCCCAAGGAGCCTCCTGCTCCCGCGATCTGGGTCTTCAAGTGATGCGGCCTGAAAAGCTCGCCCCAGGGAGCACACTGCGTCTCTTTCTTCACAAGGCACCGTGATGACTCCGCCGCTTCCTGGCATCTTGAGGACATTGTAGCCGTGATGAGTCACGGCCATGAACTTGGCGAGAGCTGGGTACCCGAGGATGGCGTTGTATGGCAGCCGAATGTGGGCGACGTCGAAGTCGATGAGCTTGGTGCGGTAGTTGTTGCGCGCCCCGAAGGTGACAGGGAGGTGGACCTGCCCAATCGGAACCATGGAGCCATCGGTGACTCTGGAGAAAGGCTTCGTTGGCTGAAGCTGATTGTAAGGCACTTGGAGATTGTTGAATGTCTCTACGGACAGGACGTTGAGCCGAGCCTCGCCGTTGATGAGGGTCCTGGTGACTTGCACATTGCTGATGATTGGGGAGCAAAGCATCGGGAGGACTCCGGCTGTGGCTGCGCACTTGAGCTGAACGTGATGGCGCACGCCGACCACCTCAGAGGATGCGTGGCTTCGAGCTTGGGAAGGACTGCATTCACTTCGTGGGCAAACTGCTTGAAGATGTGTTGAGAGGCTGGAGCTTGAGCTCCGCCCAGGATGCAGGCGATCGCGCGCGGCTCCTGGAAGCCCCCAGCCCCCTCGTCCTGATGATGGTCCTCATTTCTCCTTGGCTGCGGCGGCAGAGGAGGGAGGCCTGCATTTCCTTGCGGACGATCCTCACGAGGCTGATCCCTCCAGTCTCCCTTGCGAGGCTGATCCTGCCAGCGATCCTCGCGAGGTCGGTCGCGCCACCCTTGCCGAGGGCCACAGTCTTCCCAGCGTCCTGCGTTCCTTCCTCCTCCTCGGTCGTAGCCTCGATCGTTGTGGTCGGGGCGTCGGCCAATCTTCCCTTCTCGCACCGCTCGGACCTCTTGACATTCATTGGTGTTGTGGGTGCGGAGGTCGTGGTACACACAGTACCGGTTGCCCTTGGTAGACTCGGGCTGATCTCTGCCCCTCTTGGTGTCTGGTTCTGCCGCGAGCACGGCAGCCCCCTTGCGCTTCACGTCCTTGGCCTTGGATTTCTTCTCTTCTGGGTCTGTGGCTGGCAGCTCGAGGAGGGAAAGGCGCCCTTCCTCAGCCCTGGCGCACTTGGTCGCCAAGTTGAACAGCTCCAAGGAAGTGCACAGATCTTCATGCATCGCCAGCTCCTCCTTCATCTCGATGTCACGCACACCGTCGGAGAAGGCTGAGATGATGGCCTCCTCGATCACCTTGGGAATCTTGAGGCGTGCGTTGTTGAAGCGCTGGATGTACTTCTGCAGGGTCTCCCCTGGTTGCTGCTTGATGCGGCGCATGTCGCTCATGGCAGGTGGCCGATCGCGAGTACCTTGGAAGTTGGCGATGAAGCCGGTGCGCATCTCGTCCCAGGAGGAGATCGTGCCGGGAGCCAGGTTCAGGAGTCAGGTGCGGGCCCCGTCCTTGAGTGCCATGGGAAACCAGTTCGCCATGACCTTCTCGTCCCCGTTGGCGGCTTCGATGCCTAGCTCATAGAGCTGGCGGAACTCCGCAGTGTCGGCCATGCCGTCGTAGCAAGGAGGCAGGTCTGGCTTGAACTTGCCGGGCCACGCGACGCTGCGCAGCTCGATGGTGAAGGCGCGGCAGCCTGCTGTGGCCACGGGAGGCCTTTGGTGACGAAGAGCTTGGTCTTGCGGGTCCCCATCCACTGCAGCTGGGAGTAGCGCGGGGTCTTGGCGTGCTGGAACAGGAGCGTGGTCGCGACGGGCCGGAGCAGGGAGCATTCGGGCAGCTTCTTGGGGGCGAGGGTCCTCTTGGCAACTCTCCTCTCGCTGCGCTGGCGACGGATGGAGTGGGTTCCGCCAAGGGGCCACGCACCTTGGGGCCAGGGCGCCTTCTTGAGGGGGAGGCGGCTGAGGCGCCCCCGGAGCTTCATTGCCCGCACAGGGCGGGGCGCGGGGGAGCGAGAAGGATGGGCGGGGGAGCCCCCCGCGGCGCAGGCGAGCTCGGCGACACGGTCGAGCCACTCTTCGTAGACGTTGTCGACTGGGCGGTAGCGCAGGAGCTCGTTTGCCGCGATGAGCGCAGCTCGAGCCTCCATGGGCGCGCGGAGTGCGCGGGATGAAGAACCAGCTGGGGCGAGTGGGACAATGCTTGCTGCTCGTTCCCCGCCGGGCCGGTGGCGGCGTTGACAGCAGGCGACGGGGAACGGCGGGGGCAGCCGCCGACGGGGGCCGTCTGGGCGACGCGGGAAGCGAGAGCGGCTCGGCACTCAGCGCGGGCCCGACGAGCGTCTGACACGGATGCTATGGTCGGTGAAGAACAGGGCGGCAGAAGACGAATTCCGGCGCACCCCTACCTGGCGCGCCAAATGTCGGATTTCGGGTTCCTGCAGACCCTCTAGGTTCGAACACTGGGGTGCACGCAGAAATCTCGCCCTCTACCTACGTGCACCTCGCCGCCTCGCTAGGATCTAAGCTATGAAAGGAACAACACAAGAGACACGGGGTTTATACTAGTTCGGGCCACCATTGTGGTGTAATACCCTACTCTAGTTTGTGGTGTGGTGGATTGCCTCTTGGGCTGATGATGAACAATACAAGGAAGAACAGCCTCGCGAGGGCCTGTTCTTGGCTGGTGCAATGAACTGCTAGGGCAAGTTCAGTCGCTCTTTCTGCTGGTTTCTGGATGATGCCTCTACCTTGTGGGTGGCTAGTCCTATTTATAGGCAAAGGCCCTGGGCCTCTTCCCAAATATTGAGCGGGAAGGGCGCTTACAATTGGCCATTTTGAAGGGGAACATCTAGTACACTTATCCTGACTAAAGTTGGTCCTCGCCTGTCAAAGGCTCTGGTGGTGACGCCGGCTTGGGCTCCACAATGACTTCCTTCCTGCCGTTGCGACGGTCTTGGTCTTGTTGCACCGAAATGGATGCCTTTGCTTGATGCTCTCGCCTGCGCTTGCTCCCTTTGCACCAAAGAGGAAAGGAGGACACTGCGCGGGCTGGCGCCCGCCTGGCGCCCTTGGTCATCATGGCTTGCATCATGGGCACCTCGTGAGGTACCCCACCTTGATCTCTCCGCCTCCTCGCGAGCCAGCCTGACGAGGCCATGCCTAAGGAAGCTCCCTGTTGTCCACCCCGCGAGGCTTGGCCCCTCGCGAGGGTCTTGAGCTCATGCTGATGAAGATGGGTCGTGCTGGGCCGCCCCTTGATCCATGCCGCAGGCCGCAGGCAGGCAAGTCTGGGGACCCCCGTTCCCAGAACACCGACGGGTTTTGTCGATCCTAGGGATGCTAAAAGGTATGCTAGCTCCAGCGATCCTTCTAAGGACTGGAGTAAGCATCTCAGAGTTGGAATGTACGCTTTGATGAGATGATCAAAGATTTTGGGTTTATACAAAGTTTATGAGAAACTTGTATTTCCAAAGAAGTGAGTGGGAGCACTATAGAATTTCTGATGAGTATATGTTGTTAACATATTGTTGATCAGAAATGATGTAGAATTTATGGAAATCATATAGGGTTATTTGAAAAGTGTTTTTCAATAGAAAACCTGGATTAGGCTACTTGAACAATAAGCATCAAGATCTAGAAGATAGATCAAAATGCTTAATAGTACTTTCAAATGAGCACATACCTTGACATGATCTTGAAGGTGTTCAAGATGGATGTGAACTAGTTTAGTGACACTAGTAAACTCTTTGGATGTTGGTCACATGGCGATGTGACCTATCAGTGTTAATCACATGGCGATGTGAACTAGATTACTGACTCTAGTGCAAGTGGGAGACTGTTGGAAATATGCCCTAGAGGCAATAATAAATTAGTTATTATTATTATATTTCCTTGTTCATGATAATCGTTTATTATCCATGCTATAATTGTATTGATAGGAAACTCAGATACATGTGTGGGTACATAGACAACACCATGTCCCTAGTAAGCCTCTAGTTGACTAGCTCGTTGATCAATAGATGGTTACGGTTTCCTGACCATGGACATTGGATGTCATTGATAACGGTATCACATCATTAGGAGAATGATGTGATGGACAAGACCCAATCCTAAGCCTAGCACAAAGATCGTGTAGTTCGTATGCTAAAGCTTTTCTAATGTCAAGTATCATTTCCTTAGACCATGAGATTGTGCAACTCCCGGATACCGTAGGAATGCTTTGGGTGTACCAAACGTCACAACGTAACTGGGTGGCTATAAAGGTACACTACGGGTATCTCCGAAAGTGTCTATTGGGTTGGCACGAATCGAGACTGGGATTTGTCACTCTGTGTGACGGAGAGGTATCTCTGGGCCCACTCGGTAGGACATCATCATAATGTGCACAATGTGACCAAGGGGTTGATCACAGGATGATGTGTTATGGAACGAGTAAAGAGACTTGCCGGTAACGAGATTGAACAAGGTATTGGGATACCGACGATCGAATCTCAGGCAAGTACAATACCGATAGACAAAGGGAATTGAATACGGGATTGATTGAATCCTCGACATCATGGTTCATCCGATGAGATCATCGTGGAACATGTGGGAGCCAACATGGGTATCCAGATCCCGCTATTGGTTATTGGCCGGAGAGTTGTCTCGGTCATGTCTACGTGTCTCCCGAACCCGTAGGGTCTACACACTTAAGGTTCGATGACGCAAGGGTTATAGGGAATAGATGTACGTGGTTACCGAATGTTGTTCGGAGTCCCGGATGAGATCCCGGACGTCATGACGAGTTCCGGAATGGTCCGGAGGTAAAGATTTATATATGGGAAGTCCTGTTTTGATCACCGGAAAAGTTTTGGGTACTATCGGTAACTTACCGGGAGGGTCCCGGGGGTCCACCAAGTGGGGCCACCGGCCCCAGAGGGCAGAATGGGCCAAGTGTGGGAGGGGACCAGCCCCAGGTGGGCTGGTGCGCCCCCCACCAGGGCCCAAGGCGCCTAGGGTTTGGGGAGGGGGCGCCTCCAACTTACTTGGGGGGCAAGTTTCCCCTCTCCCCCCCCTTGGCCGCCACCCTAGATGGGTTTTGGGGCTGCCGCACCCCTTGGGGTGGGAACCCTAGAGAGGGTGCAGCCCCCTCCCTCTCCCCTATATATAGTTGAGGTCTTTGGGGCTGCCAACACAAGAGTTTTCACCTCTCCCTGGCGCAGCCCTACCTCTCTTCCTCCTCCTCTCTTGCGGTGCTTGGCGAAGCCCTGCTGGAGTGCCACGCTCCTCCACCACCACCATGCCGTCATGCTGCTGCTGGACGGAGTCTTTCCCAACCTCTCCCTCTCTCCTTGTTGGATCAAGGCATGGGAGACATCACCGGGCTGCATGTGTGTTGAACGCGGAGGTGCCGTCCGTTCGGCACTAGGATCTTTGGTGATTTGGATCACGATGAGTACGACTCCTTCAACCCCGTTCTCTAGAATGCTTCCTCTTAGCAATCTACAAGGGTATGTAGATGCACTCTCCTTCCCCTCGTTGCTAGGTTACTCCATAGATTGATCTTGGTGATGCGTAGAAATTTTTTGATTTCTGCTACGTTCCCCAACAACCACCACATAAGGTACTGTAATGAACTCATTCTTTACTTATATTGGTGTTAAACCTACTTATTTCAAGTTCTCTATGGTTCATACCACTTAATACTAGCCATAGATGCATCAAAATAAGCAAACAACACCCGAAAAACAGAATCTGTCAAAAACAGAACAGTCTGTAGCAATCTGTTACTAACGCAAAATTCTGGAACTCTAAAAATTCTATAGAAATAGGAAGTCCTGGGCAATTTGTATATTGATCAGCAGCAAAAATAATCAACGCAAAAGAACGTTTCTGTGATTTAACAAAACTAATTTCATGCATGCAAAGTTTCTGTTTTTCAGCAGAATCAAATCAACTATCACCATAGGTTATTCTATAGGTTCTACTTGGCACAAACACTAATTAAAAAACAAAAACGCATCTAAACAGAAGGTAGATGCAAAATTTATTACTAAACAGAAACAAAAACAAAAAACACAAATAAAATTGGGTTGCCTCCCAACTAGCGCTATCGTTTAACGCCCCTAGCTAGGCATAAAAGAGAAGATAGATCTAAGTAGTGCCATCTTTGGCACTTGGAAACGAAAAAGAGGATTTCCTTTCTATGGAATTCATTCTTCTATTTAGGTAAAGCACATTGCCATTAATGGATCATGTAAGATTAAGCACGTTACGGAAATTTGCATCTAAGCTAGCCTTCATCTTTTTGACAATTTCATTTTGATAAAAGCATAAGAGAGTGGTAGATTCAACCTTATCATTCATAGGGTGCCCAAATATAGTTTTCATTTTTTCATAAGTATCTATAGCATCCTGATACGTCCGTTTTGCATCATGCTTTTATATCACTATTTATTGCATTATGGGCTGTTATTACACATTATATCTCAATACTTATGGCTATTCTCTCTTATTTTACAAGGTTTACCATGAAGAGGGGGAATGCCGGCAGCTGGAATTCTGGCTGGAAAAGGAGCAAACATTGGAAACCTATTCTGCACTGCTCCAAAAGTCCTGAAACTCCACGAAACCTGTTTTTGGATTTATTAAGAATTATTGAGCGAAAGAAATACATCAGGGGGCCCACACGTTGTCCAGGAGGGTGGGGGCGCGTCCCCCCTTACTGGGCGCGCCCCTGTCTCCTGGGCCCCCTAGTGGCCCTCCGGTGTCCATCTTCCGCTATATGAAGGCTTTTACCCTGGAAAAAATCGTGGGTAAGCTTACGGGACGGAACTCCGCTGCCACGAGGCGGAACCTTGGCGGAACCAATCTAGGGCTCTGGCAGAGCTTTTCTGCCGGGGACACTTCCCTCCGGGAGGGGGAAATCATCACCAACGATCCTCTCATCGGGAGGGGGTCAATCTCCATCAACATCTTCACCAGCACCATCTCCTCTCAAACCCTAGTTCATCTCTTGTATCCAATCTTGTATCCAAAACCACAAATTGGTACCTGTGGGTTGCTAGTAGTGTTGATTACTCCTTGTAGTTGATACTTATTGGTTTACTTGGTGGAAGATCATATGTTCAGATCCTTAATGCATATTATTACACCTATGATTATGAACATGAATATGCTTTGTGAGTAGTTACGTTTGTTCCTGAGGACATGGGTGAAGTCTTGCTATTAGTAGTCATGTGAATTTGGTATTCGTTCGATATTTTGATGAGATGTATGTTGTCTTCTCCTCTAGTGGTGTCATGTGAACGTCGACTACATGACACTTCACCATTATTGGGCCTAGAGGAGGGCATAGGGAAGTAATAAGTATATGATGGGTTGCTAGAGTGACAGAAGCTTAAACCCTAGTTTATGCGTTGCTTCGTTAGGGGCTGATTTGGATCCACATGTTTCATGCTATGGTTAGGTTTACCTTAATACTTTTGTTGTAGTTGCGGATGCTTGCAATAGGGGTTAATCATAAGTGGGATGCTTTTCCAAGTAAGGGCAGTACCCAAGCACCAGTCCACCCACATATCAAATTATCGAAGTACCGAACGCGAATCATATGAGCGTGATAAAAACTAGCTTGACGATAATTCCCATGTGTCCTCGGGAGCTCCTTTATCATTATTAGAAATTGTCCAGGCTTATCCTTTGCTACATAAAGGATTGGGCCACCTTGCTGCACTTTATTTACTTTGTTTACTTGTTACTCGTTACTATTTATCTTATCACAAAACTATCTATCACCTACAATTTCAGTGCTTTAAGAAAACCTTACTGAAAAAACCGCTTATCATTTCCTTCTGCTACTCATTGGGTTGGACACTCTTACTTATCAAAAGGACTACGATAGATCCCCTACACTTGTGGGTCATCAAGACTCTTTTCTGGCGCCGTTGCCGGGGAGTGTAGCGCTTTTGGTGAGTGGAACTTGGTAAGGAAACATTTATATAGTGTGCTGAAATTTTCTGTTACTTGTCACTATGGAAACTAATCCTTTGAGGGGCTTGTTTGGGGCATCTTTGCCCGAACCAGAAGAGCAAAGAGTTGCTCCTCAACCTACTAAACTTTATGAAAATATTTATTTTGAGATTCCTTTGGGTATGATAGAGAAACTGCTAGCTAATCCATTTGCAGGAGATGGAACGTTGCATCCCGATTTACACCTTATCTTTGTGGATGAAGTTTGTGGATTATTTAAGCTTGTAGGTATCCCGATGATGTTGTCAAAAGGAAGGTCTTCCCTTTATCATTGAAGGGAGATGCATTGACATGATTTAGGCTATGTGATGATACGGGATCTTGGAATTATAAGCGATTGAAGTTGGAATTTCACCAGAAGTTCTATCCTATGCATCTTGTTCATCGTGATCGTAATTACATATATAATTTCTGGCCTCGCGAAGTAGAAAGCATGGCTCAAGCTTGGGGGAGGCTTAAGTCAATGTTATATTCATGCCCTAATCATGAGCTCTCTCGGGAAATGATTATTCAAAAAATTTATGCCCGGCTTTCTCTTGATAATCGCAACCTGCTCGATACTTCCTGTGCTGGTTCTTATATGCTGAAGACTATTGATTTCAAATGGGACTTATTGGAAAGAATTAAACGCAACTCTGAAGATTGGGGTTCCGACGATGGTAAGGAGTCAGGTATGACACCTAAGTTCGATTGTGTTAAATCTTTTATGGATACCGATGTTTTTTGTGGATTTAGCGCTAAGTATGGACTTGACTCTGAGATAGTACCTTCTTTTTGTGAATCTTTTGCTACTCATGTTGATCTCCCTAAAGAGAAGTGGTTTAAATATAATACCCCTATTGAAGTTAAAGTAGTTGCACCTATTACATTTGAAGAAAAGACTATCACTTATAGTGGTCCTATTGTTCCTACTACTTATGTTGAGAAACCACCTTTTCCTGTTAGGATAAAGGATCACGCTAAAACTTCGACTGTTGTTCGTAAGAGTAATACTAGGACTTATACACCTCCTGAGCATATTAATGTTGAACCTAGTATTGCTATAGTTAAAGAACTCTTGGATGATGATTTAGATGGGCATGTTATTTATTTCTGTGGTGAGACTGCTAATATTGCTAGGCCAGATACTAAGACACATAGACATGTCGTAGGCATGCCTGTTATTTCTGTTAAAATAGGAGAACATTGTTATCATGGCTTATGTGATATGGGTGCTAGTGCTAGCGCTATACCTTATGATTTATATAAAGAAATTATGCACGACATCATTAAACCTGCTGGGATTGTTAGAGATGTTGAAGTTTTGTGTGGGAAGGTTAAATACCCTGCTGATTTTCTTGTTCTTGGTTCTCCACAAGATGCCTTTTGTCCCATTATATTTGGTTGACCCTTCTTGAACACTGTTAAAGCTATGATTGATTGTAAAAAGGATGTTGTTACGATTGGCTTAGATGATATGACTCATGAGTTTAATTTTGCTAAATTTCGTGGACAACCCCGTGATAAAGAATTATCTAGTAAAGATGAAATAATTGGTCTTGCTTCTATTGCCGTGCCTCCTACTGATCCGTTAGAACAATATTTGAACAATATTTGCTAGACCATGAAAATGATATGTTTATGAAAGAAAGAAGGGAAATAGATGAATTATTCCTTAAACAGGAACCTATGTTGAAACATAACCTTCCCGTTGAAATTCTTGGGGATCCCCCACCACCCAAGGGTGATCCCGTGTTTGAACTCAAACCTCTACCAGATAATCTTAAGTATGCTTATCTCAATGAAAAGAAAATATATCCTGTTATTATTAGTGCTAACCTTTCAGAGCAAGAAGAAGAAAGATTATTGAAAACTCTGAAGAAGCGTCGAGCTGCTATTGGATATACTCTGAATGATCTTAAGGGCGTTAGTCCCACATTATGCCAACACAAAATTAAATTGGAGGATGATGCCAAACCAGTTAGAGATCCTCAACGACGATTAAATCCTAAAATGAAAGAAGTGGTAAGAAAGGAGATACTAAAGCTCCTTGAGGCAGGTATAATTTATCCCGTTGCTGATAGTGATTGGGTAAGCCCTATCCATTGTGTCCCTAAAAAGGGAGGTATTACTGTTGTTCCTAATGATAAAGATGAATTGATCCCGCAAAGAATTATTATAGGTTATAGGATGGTAATTGATTTTTCTAAACTAAATAAAGCTACTAAGAAAGATCATTACCCTTTACCTTTTATTGATCAAATGCTAGAAAGACTGTCCAAACACACACATTTCTGCTTTCTAGATGGTTATTCTGGTTTCTCTCAAATACCTGTCTCAGCGAGAGATCAAGCAAAAACTACTTTTACTTGCCCTTTCGGTACTTTCGCTTATAGACATATGCCTTTTGGTTTATGTAATGCACCTGCTACCTTTCAAAGATGCATGATGGCTATATTCTCTGATTTTTGTGAAAAGATTTGCGAGGTATTCATGGATGACTTCTCTGTTTATGGATCCTCCTTTGATAATTGTTTGAGCAACCTTGATCGAGTTTTGCAGAGATGTGAAGACACTAGTCTCCTCCTGAATTGGGAAAAGTGTCACTTCATGGTTAATGAAGGCATTGTCCTTGGGCATAAGATTTCCGAGAGAGGTATTGAGGTTGATAAAGCTAAAGTTGATGCTATTGAAAAGATGCCATGTCCCAAGGACATAAAAGGTATAAGAAGTGTCCTTGGTCATGCCGGGTTTTATAGGAGGTTCATGAAGGACTTTTCTAAGATCTCTAGGCCTCTGACTAATTTATTGCAAAAAGATATTCCTTTTGTCTTTGATGAGGATTGTGTAGAAGCATTTGAAATACTTAAGAAAGCTTTGATCATTGCACGTGTTGTTCAGCCACCTGATTGGAATCTACCTTTGAAATTATGTGTGACGCTAGTGACTATGCTATAGGGGTTGTTCTAGGGCAAAGAGTCGATAAGAAATTGAATGTTATCCAGTATGCTAGTAAGACTCTTGATACAGCCCCAAGAAATTATGCTACCACTGAAAAAGAATTCTTAGCAGTTGTCTTTGCATGTGATAAGTTTAGACCTTATATTGTTGGTTCCAAAGTTACTATTCACACTGATCATGCTGCTATTAAATATCGTATGGAAAAGAAAGATGCTAAGCCTAGACTCATTAGATGGGTTCTCCTGCTCCAAGAGTTTGATTTGCACATTATTGATAGAAAGGGAGCTGAGAACCCCGTTGCAGATAACTTGTCTAGGTTAGAGAATGTTCTTGATGACCCACTGCCTATTGATGATAGTTTTCCTGATGAACAATTAGCGGTCATTAATGCTCCTCGCACTGCTCCATGGTATGCTGATTATGCTAATTATATTGTTGCTAAATTTATACCACCTAGTTTCACATACCAGCAAAAAAAAGTTCTTTTATGATTTAAGACATTACTTTTGGGATGACCCACACCTTTATAAATAAGGAATAGATGGTGTTATTAGACGTTGTGTAGCTGAGCATGAACAGGAACAGATCCTATGCAAGTGTCACTCTGAATCATATGGAGGACACCAAGCTGGAGATAGAACTGCACATAAGGTATTACAATTTGGTTTTTATTGGCCTACTCTCTTCAAAGATGCTCGTAAGTTTGTCTTATCTTGTGATGAATGTCAAAAAATAGGTAATATTAGTAGACGTCAAGAAATGCCTATGAATTATTCTCTTGTTATTGAACCGTTTGATGTTTGGGGCTTTGATTATATGGGACCTTTTCCTGCCTCTAATGGTTATACACATATTTTAGTTGTTGTTGATTACGTTACTAAGTGGGTAGAAGTTATTCCAACTAGTAGTGCTTATCATAACACTTCTATTAAAATGCTTAAAGAAGTTATTTTTCCGAGGTTTGGAGTCCCTAGATATCTTATGACTGATGGTGGTTCACATTTTATTCATTGTGCTTTCCGTAAGATGCTTGCTAAGTATGATGTCAATCATAGAATTGCATCTCCTTACCATCTGCAGTCTAGTGGTCAAGTAGAGTTGAGCAATAGAGAGCTCAAATTAATTTTGCAAAAGACTGTTAATAGATCTAGAAAGAATTGGTCCAAAAAACTTGACGATGCATTATGGGCCTATAGAACTGCATACAAAAATCCTATGGGTATGTCTCCGTATAAGATGGTTTATGGAAAAGCATGTCATTTACCTCTTGAACTTGAACATAAAGCATATTGGGATATTAAAGAGCTCAATTATGAGTTCAAACTTGCCAGTGAGAAGAGGTTGTTTGATATTAGCTCACTTGATGAATGGAGAACCCAAGCTTATGAGAATGCCAAGCTATTCAAAGAAAAAGTCAAGCACTAGCGTGATAAAAGGATACAAAAGCATGAATTTAACGTAGGTGATTATGTGTTATTATTCAACTCTCGTTTAAGATATTTTGCATGAAAGCTTCTCTCTAAATGGGAAGGCCCCTACATTATCGAGGAGGTCTATCGTTCTGGTGCGATAAAGATCAACAACTTTGAAGGCACAAGTCTGAGGGTGGTAAACGGTCAAAGAATTAAACATTACATTTCAGGTAATCCTATTAATGTTGAAACTAATATTATTGAAACCGTAACCCCAGAGGAATACATAAGGGACACTTTCCAGAACGTTCCAAACTCCGAAAAGGAATAGGTATGTGGTACGGTAAGTAAACCGACTCCAAAACAACTCCAATGGCAATTTTTATTAGTTTTGGATTATTTTAGAATTTTAGGAAGAAAGAAGTAGTCCGAAAGGGACACAAGGCCCCCACGAGAGTGGAGGGCGCCCTCCCCCCCCCTTACTGGGCGCGCCCCCTGTCTCGTGGGCACCTCGTGTGCCTCCCGGACTCCGTTTTCTTTGCTTACGTATTTTCGTCGGTAAAAATTCATTATATATACTCCCGAAGGTTTTGACCACCGTATCACGCAAATATCCTCTGTTTTCGTTTCGAGCTATTTCCTGTTGCAGATCAAGAGCAAGATGTCTTCTCAGGAGTCAGTCGGGGAGAGTCGGGTGTCTCATCCAGGAGCAATTAGCTATGCTCATCACTTTGGACCATCAACGGAGGATGAGATGGAGGCCGATTTGAAAAGGATAGATGCCATGGAGGAAGATCAAGAAGTTACCTCTCGTCCCCAAGAAGAATTCATGATGGGGGAACTACCTAGTTTAGCTATTCCAACTCCGGTCATCTTTTCCAACTTTAGATTTCTCTCTTATGAAAATATGAAAAAGAGCTTCACTTGTTCTCCAGAAGCTATGCAGCATCCTTAGGTCAAGGGAGCTTTGGCCGTAGCGGGCAAGCTCCATAAAGAAATTATGGACCTCAAACGACAAGTCAATACGCTCGAGGAGGAGAACCGTATCCTTAAGGGCATCATCGCCAAGAAGATCATAACGCCAACCGTGAAGAAGGAGACATAATCACATGGGTATGGGCACTCCCCCTTGGCAACTGCCAAGCTTGGGGGAGGTGCCCCGGTATCATATCACCATCACACTCCTACCTTTACCGTTTTATTTAGCTCGATCCTTTTAGTAGTATCTTGATCTAGTAGATTGAAGTTTTGATATCAAGTAGTTTTGAGTTTTGCTTAGTGCTCTCTTTTTGTAATTGAGTCTGTGAGTTATCTATAATAAAGATTAGTGTTGAGTCAAGGGCTTTTGCTTTGTTGCTATGATCTTGAGAAAAATAAAAAGAATAAAAGAGTTCATATTGATCTTATGGATAGTAATAACTTCACACATAGAAATTATGAGGCATAAAGGTTGTTGAGAGTTGATAAACATAGTTTTGGTCATCGTTGCAATTAATAGGAAGTAATAAGGGAAGAGAGGTTCACATATAAATACACTATCTTGGACATCTTTTATGATTGTGAGCACTCATTGAGTATGACATGCTAAAAGAGTTGACGATGGACAAGGAAGACAACGTAATGGTTTATGTTTTATCACATCTCAGTTAAAGTATGTTGTCATAGACCTTCCGAACATGTTGAGCTTTCCTTTCCCCTCATGCTAGCCAAATTCCTAGCACCAAATAGAGATACTACTTTTGCTTCCAAATACCCTTAAACCCAGTTTTGCCATGAGAGTCTACCATATCTACCTATGGATTGAGTAAGATCCTTCAAGTAAGTTGTCATCGGTGCAAGCAATAAAAATTGCTCCCTAAATATGCATGACTTATTAGTGCGGAGAAAATAAGCTTTATACGATCTTGTTATGGAAGCAATAAAAGCGACAGACTGCATAATAAAGGTCCATACACAAGTGACATATAAAGTGACGTTCTTTCGTACTAAGATTTTGTGTATCCAACCCTAAAAGCGCATGACAACCTCTGCTTCCCTCTGCGAAGGGCCTATCTTTTACTTCATGTTCTTACTTTATGCTTTTATTTTGTGCTTGAGTCAAGGTGATCTTCACCTTTTCCTTTTTCATTTTATCCTTTGGCAAGCTCCTCGTGTTTGAAAGATCATGATATACATATCCAATTGGATGTTCGTTAGCATGGGCTATTATTGTTGACATCACCTAAAGGTGAATACGTTGGGAGGCAACACAATAAGCCCCTATCTTTCTCAGTGTCCGTCTGAAACTCCATAACCACAAGTATTGCGTGAGTGTTAGCAATTGTAGAAGACTATATGATAGTTGAGTATGTCGAGTTGCTGAAAAGCTCTATTGTTGACTCTTTCTGATGTTACGATAAATTGCGATTACTTCAATGACTGAGATTATAGTTTGTTAGTTCTTAATGAAGTTTGTGAACCATACTTGATATTGTGAACTGATTGTTACTTGAGCATAAGAAATTATATAATGGAATCTATACATGTTGCTGTTATAAGAATGATCATGATGCCCTCATGTCCGTATTTTATTTTTATCGACACCTCTATCTCTAAAACATGTGGACATATTTTACGATATCGGCTTCCGCTTGAGGACAAGTGTGACACTCCAAAAAAAATTATTTGGTTTTCAGCAAATTCTTTATTTGATTTGAAGGAGGCTATTCAAAATCTTTTTAAAAGACTCTCTCTCTCAAATATTTTTTTATGTCAAATTTTTATTTTTGGGTCATCCTCAACCTTGGTGTTTTATTTTGAAGGTTCTTCATTGGTGTTGACTCACCACATTTATTTTTGAAAAAAATTCAATTAAAAGAAATCCTTAGGGTTTAGGATTTATTCCTTTTTATCCCAACCATCCTCCTTCACCATGCCTCATGGTAAAAAAAATCCCCAAAACACCTCCTTGCACTTTGGGTCAAGTCAAGTAGCCAATCCTAGCAAGTTCAACCCATTTTGGATTTTTATTCCATTTATTTTTTTCCCAAAATTATTTCTGTCTTTATTTTTGGACCTAGGTGATTTACAAAGGAAGTATCTGATTTCCTTTGAGTTTTGATCTCAAACCAACTTCTCTGGCTAGTCCTTAGCACCCCCAACCTAGATCCATCAAGATCCACTCTTCCACAGTTCAAATTTTTCAAGTTTTGCTCACTGCAAGTTTGGACCAGATTCATCATTTTTGGTGAAATTCATGTTTTCTCTTCTCCAAAAATTCTACCAAAAATCAGGCAGCCCCCAGGTGCATTGAGAGGCCACCTCACCAAAGATCAGCTCCAGATAAATTCTCCACATGCCAAAATCATTTCATCGAACACCTGGCCTGCACTGTTACTGTACATGTTCAGAAATTCAGTGTTGCAGTTCGACAGTCGGTGTCGTTTTCTTCAGAGACTTGGCGTCGATCTCAGCAGTGCTCGCTCTGGCGCTTTGCACACTGCTCCTCCTCCTTATCCATAGCACCGCATGATCTCTTGGACGGGCGCAGGTGTCGGTGGCGGCGTGCCTCGCCGATGCCGGCAACTTCTGCGGTGGCAGAGCCACCCGTGGCGGCCAGCGGGAGCCAGCGCCAGCTTTCTGCGCCGTCCAGCACCGCCCAAAGCACCCGAGGCCTCCGCGTGGCCGTTTGCTTGCCAGCGCACGCCGTAGCACCGTCGCCGTGGCCCGGCAAGCACAGGACGCGCTCTCTACCGCCGACGGGCCCGCGAAGCACCGTCCGTCAAAACCACAGAGCAGGACTAATCCCACCAAGGTTAGCATTTGGATGAAACCAGTGGATCTCCACGTTGATGCCCAGCCACCTAAACCACCTGTCCGGCCACTGCATCGCCGTAATCACCGCCGGAGTTATCCCATTCGCGGGAACCACCTCGGGCCGGCTATAAATAGCCTCCCCGAACTCGCCTTCGACCAACACTACTCCCTCCACCTCACCAGAGCCCCGCAAAGGCACCAGGAGGACCTAGAGGAGGCCTTCTCCTCCGTCTCCGGCCGCCCCGATCCGCTTCGGGCTCCGGCAAGGTTAGCTCGAGTGCGTGCACCCCCACCTCTCTCGTTGTACCAGTGACATCCTTCTGCACCCACTCCACTAACCCACGCCCCAATTTGAAGCTTGCAGCCTTCCCCGACGAGATCCAACAACACCCGAACCACCGTCCGCCGGAGTTGAGGCTGCCGTCGACGTGGTGCTCACCGACGACCAACACCACCACCCACAGGTGCGGAAGAACCCAAGGAACCCGTAGGTACCATCCACTCCTCCTAACTCGCCGTGGATCGCCGCCGGCGACCACCGCAGCCTTCGGGCGCCCGCGCGCTCTGTTTTTCTCCCTCTAATTTTTAAACCTGACGAGTGGGACCCCCTTGTCAGCCTCTCTGTCATATTCAAACCGTTTTTGCTAGAAAGCGCCTTCGGGCAAATATGCTTTCAATCTGAAACGTTTTTTCTGGCTTTTTTCTATTCAGCCCCTGGAAAGTTTCTGTTTCATTACAGACAAGTCCCTGGGCTAAATCCTTAATAACTTTTAAACAGAAAATGGTTTTTGACTGATTCTTTTTTTTGTCACCTTTATTTTTCTGTCTAGTTTTTTATCATATTTATTTGAAAAATATTTGGAACACTTTTTGGTGCACACACGGTATTTACATTAGTGCGTATTTTCGTTATACCGTAGATACCGGAGGAGGTGACGGAACCGACTTCACCGAGCTAGACTCCGACTACTCCGAACCAGGCAAGCATGTTTGAACCTTTGATATGATGAGTGTTTTACATGTTTGCATTGAGTAGTCAGTTCATGGCATGTTTATATGCATAGCAGTAAGTGTTATATTGCATGCAAAGCTGAGGCAAGTGAGCTTCGAAACTCCATATGTTATTTGATGTGAGTTTACATGATCATGTGGTGACATTAGAGGTGGTAAGATGGCAGTGTTGAAGCATGCCAGTCTTATGCCAAACCATTTAACTCCAGTGTTAACGTGGATCAAGTCACGTTATCATCCATTCCTTCTTTTTGTGCTACCACATGTTTTCTGCAAAGGATATGGTTTAGTAAGTTGCAAACCGCTTTACTTGTACACACCAGATAGAGAGGCTGTGATGAGGGTTCCATGGCCCTGGATTAAAGCCAGTCATCCAGTGAGGGGGCATGGGTGTTTCCGGTTGGGACCGAGAGGGGGCACCCCTTAGAGCGCGCGTATATAAATTTGATCCCATGCTATTCGAGGTTGTAGCCTCCCCGTCTCAAAGTTTTTCTTGAACGTTGCCTAGGGTGATTCCTGGCATCGTGAGGTGGAAATGGGTGTGTACTGGTTAGATGTGTTTCTACTAAAATACCGTAAACGGAACTAGTCCTTCGTTACTACTGAAATCCATTGGCTGTGGTTAATAGTACAAACTCTGCAGAGTCAAAATCGTTCAAGTAATCGTATCTTGGTCAATGACTGTGATCAACTTATCTTGGTCCGTGTCAGTCTTAGTGACAAAACTCCGGTGAACAATCATGAGTGTTAAGTCGGCTAATGATTTATTCCTGTGGATGGACTAACCCGTTTATTATCATGTGCTGAGTATTTCCTGTGAGTGATATATCTTCGTGAATT
This sequence comes from Triticum dicoccoides, assembly GCF_002162155.2. Taxonomy (NCBI): domain Eukaryota; kingdom Viridiplantae; phylum Streptophyta; class Magnoliopsida; order Poales; family Poaceae; genus Triticum; species Triticum dicoccoides. Next base: position 55,877,513 of record NC_041389.1, on the reverse strand, counting down.
TATTGAATATGAATGATGAAATATAAGCCCTTTCTGTGATGTCGCTCACACGTCCGACTGTGGCATCACTGTTATTTATTTTCATTATAAGCCCTTTACGTGATGTCGCTCAGACGTCCGACTGTGGCATCACTGTTATTTATTTTCATTATAAGCCCTTTACGTGATGTCGCTCAGACGTCCGACTGTGGCATCACTGTTATTTATTTTCATTATAAGCCCTTTACGTGATGTCGCTCAGATGTCCGACTGTGGCATCACTGTTATTTACTTTCATTATAAGCCCTTTCCGAGATGTCGCGTAGACGCCCGACTGTGGCATGCACTGTCATTTACTTTTCAATACAAGCCCTTTATGTGGTGTCGCCCCGACGCCCGACTGCGGCATGTCAATTTATTTATTTCACCTTTCGAGGAGTCATTTCAGACACCCGATCGGTTTTCAGCTATTTTATTGGGATTTTGGGAGGACTACCGCCTGACTTCTTTTTTATTCTACATGCCATGCAAATTTATTATTTGAGTGCGCTTTGCTAACCTGCTCATGGTGCATCATGTTTGCATTTGTTATATCTTATATCCGAACTGTCTTGCGAGTACATTCAAAGTACTCACCTGGCTTGTTGATTTGGCCAGATGTTGACGAAGGCGATCTCATGGATGAAGAGTACGATAGCGAGTCCGACGCCTAGAGGAGTCCCAGTCAGTCCCGTGCGATCCTGGATTTGGTCACTTGTATTATATCCTCTTCCGCTACCCGAATAAATTCATCAAGCCTCACTTCGATGCTCGATGAGCTGCAAGATTAGGAGTCTTGTCATCCACTCCACTGTGACATTTCCACCACCACTTTTATGGCGAATCAGTAGTATGCCACCACACCCTTGTGTCATATCCGCCTCATGTATAATATTGGCGTGCTTGTAATAAATTGTTGAGCAACCCCAGCTCAACCCTGTATAATATTTAGTACTACTGGATTTCTGTATCAAGTATTTTTCTACCAGTAAGGAGGATTTTTCCTATACTGGTCTATATATAGGTCGGTTGCTCAATAAGCTTATTATTGAAAAATCGGTCGTGACAACAAGCGAGGTCTAAGCTTGGGGGAGTTGATACGTCCATTTTGCATCATGTTTTTATATCAATATTTATTGCATTATGGGCTGTTATTACACATTATATCTCAATACTTATGGCTATTCTCTCTTATTTTACAAGGTTTACCATGAAGAGGGGGAATGCCGGTAGCTGGAATTCTGGCTGGAAAAGGAGCAAACATTGGAAACTTATTCTGCACTGCTCCAAAAGTCCTGAAACTCCACGAAACCTGTTTCTGGATTTATTAAGAATTATTGAGCGAAAGAAATACATCAGGGGGCCCACTATTGGAAATATGCCCTAGAGGCAATAATAAAAGTATTATTATATTTCATTGTTCATGATAATTGTCTCTTATTCATGCTATAACTGTATTATCCGGAAATCGTAATACACGTGTGAATACATAGACCACAATATGTCCCTAGTGAGCCTCTAGTTGACTAGCTCGTTGTGATCAACAGATAGTCATGGTTTCCTGGCTATGGACATTGGATGTCGTTGATAACGGGATCACATCATTAGGAGAATGATGTGATGGACAAGACCCAATCGTAAGCATAGCACAAAGATCGTGTAGTTCGTTTGCTAGAGCTTTGCCAATGTCAAGTATCTCTTCCTTAGACCATGAGATCGTGTAACTCCCGGATACCGTAAGAGTGCCTTGGGTGTACCAAACGTCACAACGTAACTGGGTGATTATAAAGGTGCACTACAGGTATCTCCGAAAGTGTCTGTTGGGTTGACACGGATCGAGACTGGGATTTGTCACTCCGTATGACGGAGAGGTATCTCTGGGCCCACTCGGTAATGCATCATCATAATGAGCTCAAGGTGACCAAGGTGTTGGCCACGGGATCATGCATTACGGTACGAGTAAAGTGACTTGCCGGTAACGAGACTAAACAAGGTATTGGGATACTGACGATCGAGTCTCGTGCAAGTAACGTACCGATTGACAAAGGGAATTGTATACAGGGTTTGATCGAATCCTCGACATCGTGGTTCAACCGATGAAATCATCGAGGAGCATGTGGGAGCCAACATGGGTATCCAGATCCCGCTGTTGGTTATTGACCGGAGAGTGGTCTCGGTCATGTCTGCATGTCTCCCGAAACCGTAGGGTCTACACACTTAAGGTTCGGTGACGCTAGGGTATTAGGAAGATTAGTATGTGACTACCGAATGTTGTTCGGAGTCCTGGATGAGATCCTGGACGTCACGAGGAGTTCCAGAATGGTCCGGAGGTGAAGTTTTATATATGGGAAGTTGTCAAACGGACACCGGAAAGTTTCGGGGGCATCCCGGTATTGTACCGGGGCCACCGGAAGGGTTCCGGAGGTCCACTGGGAGGGGCCACCCCTCCCGGGGGACCACATGGGCTGCGTGGGGCAGGAGCCAGCCCCTAGTGGGCTGGGTGCGCCCCCCCTCCTTGGGCCCTTGCGCCTAGGGTTGGGGGGGAACCCTAGAGGGGGCGCCCCCTTGCTTGGGGGGCAAGCCCCCCTCCCCTTGGCCGCCGCCCCCCCTAGATTCCCATCTAGAGGGGCCGGCCCCCTTGCCCCTTCCCCCTATAAATAGAGGGGCGAGGGGAGGGTTGCAACACACAATAAAAGGCGCAGCCCCTCCCCTCCCCAACACCTCTTCTCCTCCGCGTGTGCTTGGCGAAGCCCTGCTGGAGAACTGTCACTCCACCATCATCACGTCGTCGTGCTGCTGCTGGAGCCATCTTCCTCAACCTCTCCTTCCCCTTGCTGGATCAAGAAGGAGGAGACGTCTCCCGTCCCGTACGTGTGTTGAACGCGGAGGTGCTGTCCGTTCAGCACTTGGACATCGGTGATCTGAATCACGTCGAGTACGACTCCATCATCACCATCCCCTTGCAAGCTTCCGCTCCCGATCTACAAGTGATATGTAGATGCAATCTCTCTCCCATGTCTCGTTGCTTAGATGAACTCATAGATGGATCTTGGTGAAACCGTAGGAAAAATTTTAATTTTCTGCAACATTCCCCAACAGTGGCATCATGAGCTAGGTCTATGTGTAGTTCTCTTTGCACGAGTAGAACACAATTTTGTTGTGGGCGTGGATCTTGTCAACTTACTTGCCTCTACTAGTCTTTTCTTGCTTCAACGGTATTGTGGGATGAAGCGGCCCGGACCAACCTTACACGTACGCTTACGTGAGACCGGTTCCACCGACTGACATGCACTAGTTGCATAAGGTGGCTGGCGGGTGTCTGTCTCTCCCACTTTAGTTGGAGCGGATTCGATGAAAAGGGCCCTTATGAAGGGTAAATAGAAGTTGACAAAATCACGTTGTGGTTATTCGTAGGTAAGAAAACGTTCTTGCTAGAACCCAATTGCAGCCAGTAAAAGATGCAACAACAATTAGAGGACGTCTAACTTGTTTTTGCAGCGATTGATCATGTGATGTAATATGGCCAGAAGTTGTGATGAATGATGAATTGTGATGTATGAGATCATGTTCTTGTAATAGGATTCACGACTTGCATGTCGATGAGTATGACAACCGGCAGGAGCCATAGGAGTTGTCTTTATTTTTGTATGACCTGCGTGTCATTGAAGAACGCCATGTAAACTACTTTATTTTATTGCTAAACGCGTTAGCCATAGAAGTAGAAGTAGTCGTTGGCGTGACAACTTCATGAAGACACGATGATGGAGATCATGATGATGGAGATCATGGTGTCAAGCCGGTGACAAGATGATCATGGAGCCCCGAAGATGGAGATCAATGGAGCTATATGATATTGGCCATATCATGTCACAACTATATAATTGCATGTGATGTTTATTATGTTTATGCATCTTGTTTACTTAGGACGACGGTAGTAAATAAGATGATCCCTTACAAAAAATTTCAAGAAGTGTTCTCCCATAACTGTGCACCGTTGCTACAGTTCGTCGCTTCTAAGCACCACGTGATGATCGGGTGTGATGGATTCTTACGTTCACATACAACGGGTGTAAGACAGTTTTACACAGCAAAAACACTTAGGGTTAACTTGACGAGCCTAGCATGTGCAGACATGGCCTCGGAACATGGAGACCGAAAGGTCGAACACGAGTCGTATGGAAGTACGATCAACATGAAGATGTTCACCGACGATGACTAGTCCGTCTCACGTGATGATCGGACACGGGCTAGTCGACTCAGATCGTGTAACACTTAGATGACTAGAGGGATGTCTAATCTGAGTGAGAGTTCATAATTTGATTAGAACTTAATTATCATGAACTTAGTCTAAAACCTTTGCAAATATGTCTTGTAGATCAAATGGCCAACGCTCATGTCAACATGAACTTCAACGCGTTCCTAGAGAAAACCAGGCTGAAAGATGATGGCAGCAACTATACGGACTGGGTCCGGAACCTGAGGATCATCCTCATAGCTGCCAGGAAACAATATGTCCTAGAAGCACCGTTAGGTGACCCACCTGTTCTCCCAGCACTGCAAGACGATTTGAACGTTTGGCAGACACGTGCTGATGATTACTCCCTTGTTCAGTGCGGCATGCTTTACAGCTTAGAACTGCGGCTCCAAAAGCGTTTTGAGCACCACGGAGCATATGAGATGTTTGAGGAGCTGAAACTGGTTTTCCAAGCTCACGCCCGGGTCGAGAGATATGACATCTCCGACAAGTTCTACAGTTGTAAGATGGAGGAAAATAGTTCTGTCAGTGAGCACATACTCAAGATGTCTGGGTTGCACAACCGTATGACCCAGCTGAATATTAACCTCCCTGATGAGGCGGTCATTGACAGAATCCTTCAGTCGCTCCCACCAAGCTACAAGAGCTTTGTGATGAACTACAACATGCAGGGGATGGAAAAGACCATTCCTGAATTGTTCTCTATGCTGAAGTCAGCAGAGGCTGAAATCAAGAAAGAACATCAAGTGTTGATGGTCAATAAGACCACTAAGTTCAAGAAGGGCAAGGGCAAGAAGAACTTCAAGAAGGACGGCAAAGATGTTGCCGCACCCGGTAAGCCAGTTGCCGGGAAGAAGTCAAAGAATGGACCCAAGCCTGAGACTGAGTGCTTTTATTGCAAGGGGAAGGGTCACTGGAAGCGGAACTGCCCCAAATACTTAGCGGATAAGAAGGCCGGCAACACCAAAGGTATATTTGATATACATGTAATTGATGTGTACCTTACCAGTACTCGTAGTAACTCCTGGGTATTTGATACCGGTGTCGTTGCTCATATTTGTAACTCACAGCAGGAGCTGCGGAATAAGCGGAGACTGGCGAAGGACGAGGTGACGATGCGCGTCGGGAATGGTTCCAGAGTCGATGTGATCGCCGTCGGCACGCTACCTCTACATTTACCTACGGGATTAGTTTTGAACCTTAATAATTGTTATTTGGTGCCAAGTTTGAGCATGAACATTGTATCTGGATCTCGTTTGATACGAGATGGCTACTCATTTAAGTCTGAGAATAATGGTTGTTCGATTTATATGAGAGATGTGTTTTATGGTCATGCTCCGATGGTCAATGGTTTATTCTTAATGAATCTCGAGCGTAATGTTACACATGTTCATAGTGTGGATGCCAAAAGATGTAAAGTTGATAACGATAGTCCCACATACTTGTGGCACTGCCGCCTTGGTCACATTGGTGTCAAGCGCATGAAGAAGCTCCATGCTGATGGACTTTTGGAGTCTCTTGATTATGAATCGTTTGACACATGCGAACCATGCCTCATGGGCAAAATGACCAAGACTCCGTTCTCCGGAACAATGGAGCGAGCAACCAACTTGTTGGAAATCATACATACCGATGTGTGCGGTCCAATGAGCGTTGAGGCTCACGGAGGATATCATTATGTTCTCACTCTCACTGATGACTTGAGTAGATATGGGTATGTCTACTTAATGAAACACAAGTCTGAGACCTTTCAAAAGTTCAAGGAATTTCAGAATGAAGTAGAGAATCAACGTGACCGAAAAATAAAGTTCCTACGATCAGATCGTGGAGGAGAATATTTAAGTCACGAATTTGACACACACTTAAGGAAATGTGGAATCGTTTCACAACTCACGCCGCCTGGAACACCTCAGCGAAACGGTGTGTCCGAACGTCGTAATCGCACTCTATTGGATATGGTGCGGTCTATGATGTCTCTTACCGATTTATCGCTATCATTTTGGGGATACGCTCTAGAGACAGCTACATTCACTTTAAATAGGGCACCTTCTAAATCCATTGAGACGACACCGTATGAATTATGGTTTGGGAAGAAACCTAAGCTGTCGTTTCTAAAAGTTTGGGGATGCGATGCTTATGTCAAGAAACTTCAACCTGAAAAGCTCGAACCCAAGTCGGAAAAATGCGTCTTCATAGGATATCCTAAGGAAACTGTAGGGTATACCTTCTACTTAAGATCCGAGGGCAAGATCTTTGTTGCCAAGAACGGATGCTTTCTGGAAAAAGAGTTTCTCTCGAAAGAAGTAAGTGGGAGGAAAGTAGAACTCGATGAAGTACTACCTCTCGAACGGGATAGTGGTGCAGCTCAGGAAAATGTTCCTGTGATGCCCACACCAACTGAAGAGGAAACCAATGATGATGATCAAGGCACTTCGGATCAAGTTGCTACTGAACTTCGTAGGTCCACAAGGACACGTTCCGCACCAGAGTGGTACGGCAACCCCGTCCTGGAAATCATGTTGTTAGACCACGGTGAACCTTCGAACTATGAAGAAGCGATGGCGGGACCAGATTCCAACAAATGGCTTGAAGCCATGAAATCCGAGATAGAATCCATGTATGAAAACAAAGTATGGACTTTGACAGACTTGCCCGATGATCGGCAAGCGATAGAAAACAAATGGATCTTTAAGAAGAAGACGGACGCGGATGGCAATGTTACCATCTATAAAGCTCGACTTGTCGCTAAGGGTTATCGACAAGTTCAAGGGATTGACTACGACGAGACATTCTCTCCCATAGCGAAGCTAAAGTCCGTCCGAATCATGTTAGCAATTACCGCATACTATGATTATGAGATATGGAAGATGGACGTCAAAACGGCATTCCTTAATGGGCATCTTAAGGAAGAACTGTATATGATGCAGCCGGAAGGTTTTGTCGATCCTAAGAACGCTGACAAAGTATGCAAGCTCTAGCGATCCATTTATGGGCTGGTGCAAGCATCTCGGAGTTGGAATATTCGCTTTGATGAGATGATCAAAGCGTTTGGGTTTATGCAGACTTATGGAGAAGCCGGCGTTTACAAGAAAGTGAGTGGGAGCTCTGTAGCATTTCTCATATTATATGTAGATGACATACTCTTGATGGGAAATAATATAGAATTTCTGGACAGCATAAAGGCCTACTTGAATAATTGTTTTTCAATGAAGAACCTTGGAGAAGCTGCTTATATATTAGGCATCAAGATCTATAGAGATAGATCGAGACACCTCATAGGTCTTTCACAAAGCACATACCTTGATAAGATTTTGAAAAGGTTCAAAATGGATCAGTCCAAGAAGGGGTTCTTGCCGATGTTACAAGGTGTGAGATTGAGCTCGGCTCAGTCACCGACCACGGCAAAAGATAAAGAAGAGATGAGTGTCATCCCCTATGCTTCAGCCATAGGATCTATTATGTATGCCATGCTGTGTACCAGACCTGATGTAAACCTTGCCGTAAGTTTGGTAGCAAGATACCAAAGTAATCCCGGCAAGGAACACTAGACAGCGGTCAAGAATATCCTGAAGTACCTGAAAAGGACAAAGGACATGTTTCTCGTTTATGGAGGAGACGAAGAGCTCGTCGTAAAGGGTTACGTCGACGCTAGCTTCGACTCAGATCCGGATGACTCTAAGTCACAAACTGGATACGTGTATATGTTGAATGGTGGAGCAGTAAGCTGGTGCAGCTGCAAGCAGAGCGTCGTGGCGGGATCTATGTGTGAAGCAGAGTACATGGCAGCCTCGGAGGCAGCGCATGAAGCGATTTGGGTGAAGGAGTTCATCACCGACCTAGGAGTCATACCCAATGCGTCGGGGCCAATCAAACTCTTCTGTGACAACACTGGAGCTATTGCCCTTGCCAAGGAGCCCAGGTTTCACAAGAAGACCAGGCACATCAAGCGTCGTTTCAACTCCATCCGTGAAAATGTTCAAGATGGAGACATAGAAATTTGCAAAGTGCAAACGGATCTGAATGTCGCAGATCCGTTGACTAAACCTCTCTCGCGAGCAAAACATGATCAACACCAAAACTCTATGGGTGTTCGATTCATCACAATGTAACTAGATTGATGACTCTAGTGCAAGTGGGAGACTGTTGGAAATATGCCCTAGAGGCAATAATAAAAGTATTATTATATTTCATTGTTCATGATAATTGTCTTTTATTCATGCTATAACTGTATTATCCGGAAATTGTAATACACGTGTGAATACATAGACCACAATATGTCCCTAGTGAGCCTCTAGTTGACTAGCTCATTGTGATCAACAGATAGTCATGGTTTCCTGGCTATGGACATTGGATGTCGTTGATAACGGGATCACATCATTAGGAGAATGATGTGATGGACAAGACCCAATCGTAAGCATAGCACAAAGATCGTGTAGTTCGTTTGCTAGAGCTTTGCCAATGTCAAGTATCTCTTCCTTAGACCATGAGATCGTGTAACTCCCGGATACCGTAAGAGTGCCTTGGGTGTACCAAACGTCACAATGTAACTGGGTGATTATAAAGGTGCACTACAGGTATCTCCGAAAGTGTCTGTTGGGTTGACACGGATCGAGACTGGGATTTGTCACTCCGTATGACGGAGAGGTATCTCTGGGCCCACTCGGTAATGCATCATCATAATGAGCTCAAGGTGACCAAGGTGTTGGCCACGGGATCATGCATTACGGTACGAGTAAAGTGACTTGCCGGTAACGAGACTAAACAAGGTATTGGGATACCGACGGTCGAGTCTCGGGCAAGTAGCGTACCGATTGACAAAGGGAATTGTATACAGGGTTTGATCAAATACTCGACATTGTGGTTCAACCGATGAAATCATCGAGGAGCATGTGGGAGACAACATGGGTATCCAGATCCCGCTGTTGGTTATTGACCGGAGAGTGGTCTCGGTCATGTCTGCATGTCTCCCGAACCCGTAGGGTCTACACACTTAAGGTTCGGTGACGCTAGGGTATTAGGAAGATTAGTATGTGACTACCGAATGTTGTTCGGAGTCCCGGATGAGATCTCGGACGTCACGAGGAGTTCCGGAATGGTCCGGAGGTGAAGTTTTATATATGGGTAGTTGTCAAACGGACACCGGAAAGTTTCGGGGGCATCCCGGTATTGTACCGGGGCCACCGGAAGGGTTCCGGAGGTCC
>NC_041389.1:55855357-55867686 GCF_002162155.2 Triticum dicoccoides | reverse complement strand
CGCCCCCTCCCCCCTAGATTCCCATCTAGAGGGGCCGGCCCCCTTTCCCCTTCCCCCTATAAATAGAGGGGCGAGGGGAGGGCTGCAACACACAATAAAAGGCGCAGCCCCTCCCCTCCCCAACACCTCTTCTCCTCCGCGTGTGCTTGGCGAAGCCCTGCTGGAGAACTGTCACTCCACCATCATCACGCCGTCGTGCTACTGCTGGAGCAATCTTCCTCAACCTCTCCTTCCCCTTGCTGGATCAAGAAGGAGGAGACGTCTCCCGTCCCGTACGTGTGTTGAACGCGGAGGTGCTGTCCGTTCAGCACTTGGACATCGGTGATCTGAATCACGTCGAGTACGACTCCATCATCACCATCCCCTTGCAAGCTTCCGCTCCCGATCTACAAGTGGTATGTAGATGCAATCTCTCTCCCATGTCTCGTTGCTTAGATGAACTCATAGATGGATCTTGGTGAAACCGTAGGAAAAATTTTAATTTTCTACAACGTTCCCCAACACCCACACCCTGTCCAGGCGGGTGGGGCGCCCCCCCCCCTTACTAGGCGGGCCCCCTGTCTCTTGGGCCCCCTAGTGGCCCTCCGGTGTCCATCTTCCGCTATATGAAGGCTTTTACCCTGGAAAAAATCATGGGCAAGCTTACGGGACGAAAATCCGCTGCCACGAGGTGAAACCTTGGCGGAACCAATCTAGGGCTCTGGCAGAGCTGTTCTGCCGGGGACACTTCCCTCCCGGAGGGGGAAATCATCACCAACGATCCTCTCATCGGGAGGGGGTCAATCTCCATCAACATCTTCACCAGCACCATCTCCTCTCAAACCCTAGTTCATCTCTTGTATCCAATCTTGTATCCAAAACCACAAATTGGTACCTGTGGGTTGCTAGTAGTGTTGATTACTCTTTGTAGTTGATACTTATTGGTTTACTTGGTGGAAGATCATACGTTCAGATCCTTAATGCATATTATTACACCTCTGATTATGAACATGAATATGCTTTGTGAGTAGTTACGTTTGTTCCTGAGGACATGGGTGAAGTCTTGCTATTAGTAGTCATGTGAATTTGGTATTCGTTCGATATTTTGATGAGATGTATGTTGTCTTCTCCTCTAGTGGTGTCATGTGAACGTCGACTACATGAAACTTCACCATTATTGGGCCTAGAGGAGGGCATAGGGAAGTAATAAGTAGATGATGGGTTGCTAGAGTGACAAAAGCGTAAACCCTAGTTTATGCGTTGCTTCGTTAGGGGCTGATTTGGATCCACATGTTTCATGCTATGGTTAGGTTTACCTTAATACTTTTGTTGTAGTTGCGGATGCTTGCAATAGGGGTTAATCATAAGTGGGATGCTTGTCCAAGTAAGGTCAGTACCCAAGCACCGGTCCACCCACATATCAAATTATCAAAGTACCGAACGCGAATCATATGAGCGTGATGAAAACTAGCTTGACGATAATTCCCATGTGTCCTCGGGAGCTCCTTTATCATTATTAGAAATTGTCCAGGCTTATCCTTTGCTACATAAAGGATTGGGCCACCTTGCTGCACTTTATTTACTTTGTTTACTTGTTACTCGTTACTATTTATCTTATCACAAAACTATCTATCACCTACAATTTCAGTGCTTTAAGAAAACCTTACTGAAAACCGCTTATCGTTTCCTTCTGCTCCTCGTTGGGTTTGACACTCTTACTTATCGAAAGGACTACGATAGATCCCCTACACTTGTGGGTCATCACATCCCCATTAAGAAAACCTTCTTCAAAAATAGAATCTAGGAATTGCTTGAAAGAAGCGGGTAAGCTAACATAGAAACTCTTTAGGTAAACTTCAATTTGATATTGTGGCACATAGCTAGCCCGAATCCTTAATAACCTATCCCAAGCATCTTTCAAAGACTCATCAAGCAAATAGCGAAAAATTCCAGAGTTATCTTCATCAAAATTATTTAAGCTCTCATCGGTGACCCTGGTGGGTCTTTCCATAGCATCATTATTTATGAGCTTAGAGAGGATAGAGGGGTTATCCAAGGTACTAGAACCCTGGAAAGGACCCTTAGTTCCTTTTGATTTGGCCATGGCAATGGGAAAGCAAACAGAAAAGAGAGAGGAGATTGGGAAAGAGAGGGCAAATAAAACGGCAAGGGTGAAGTGGGGGAGAGGAAAACGAGAGGCAAATGGCAAATAATGTAAATGCGAGGGAGATGAGTTTGTGATGGATACTTGGTATGTCTTGACTTGAGCGAAGACCTCCCCGGCAACGGCGCCAGAAATCCTTCTTGCTACATCTTGAGCTTGCGTTGGTTTTCCTTGAAGAGGAAAGGATGATGCAGCAATAGTAGCGTAAGTATTTCCCTCAGTTTTTGAGAACCAAGGTATCAATCCAATAGGAGGCTCCTCAAAAGTCTCACGCACCTACAAAAACAAACAAAGAACTCGCAACCAACGCAATAAAGGGGTTGCCAATCCCTTCACGGCCACTTGCGAAAGTGAGATCTGATAGAGATAGTATGATAAGATAAATATATTTTTGGTATTTTATAATATAGATTGGAAAAGTAAAGATGCAAATAAAAGTAGATTGAAAGCTTATATGATAAAAGATAGACCCGGAGGCCATAGGTTTCACTAGTGGCTTCTCTCAAGATAGCATAAGTATTATGATGGGTGAACAAATTATGAGATTATCTAGGCATGATCATGTATATAGGCATCACGTCTGCGACAAGTAGACCGACTCCTGTCTGCATCTACTACTATTACTCCACACATCGACCGCTATCCAGCATGCATCTAGAGTATTAAGTTCATAAGAACAGAGTAACGCATTAAGAAAGATGACCTGATGTAGAGGGATAAAATCAAGCAATATGATATAAACCTCATCTTTTTATCCTCGATGGCAACAATACAATACGTGCCTTGCAACCCCTGCTGTCACTGGGTAAGGACACCGCAAGATTGAACCCAAAGCTAAGCACTTCTCCCATTGCAAGAAAGATCAATCAAGTAGGCCAAACCAAACTGATAATTCAAAGAGACTTGCAAAGATAACTGAATCATAAATAAAAGAATTCAGAAGAGATTCAAATATTTCTCATAGATAAACTTGATCATAAACCCACAATTCATCGGATCTCGACAGACACACCGCAAAAAGAGTTACATTGAATAGATCTCCACAAGAGAGGGGGAGAACATGGTATTGAGATCCAAAAAGAGAAAAGAAGCCATCTAGCTAATAACTATGGACCCGAAGGTCTGTGGTAAACTACTCACAACTCATCGCAGAGGCTATGGTGTTGATGTAGAAGCCCTCCATGGTCGATTCCCCTCCGGCGGAGTGCCGACGAAGGCTCCAAGATGGGATCTCACGGATACAGAAGGTTACAACGGTGGAAATTGTTTTTCGTTGGCTCCCTGGATGTTTTCGGGGTACGTGGGTATATATAGGAGGAAGAAGTAGGTCGGTGGCTGCCCGAGGGGCCCACGAGATAGGGGCCGCGCCCAGGGGGTGGGCGCGCCCTCCACCCTTGTGGCCGCCTCGGCAGCTTCTTGGCTTGCACTCCAAGTCCTCTGGATCACATTCATTCCAAAAATCACGCTCCCTAAGGTTTCATTCCGTTTGGACTCCATTTGATATTCTTTTTCTTCGAAATACTGAAATAGGCAAAAAAACAGCAATACGGGCTGGGCCTCCAGTTAGTAGGTTAGTTCCGAAAATGATATAAATGTGTAAAATAAAGCCCATAAACATCCAAAAGGGGTACTATAATAGCATGGAACAATCAAAAATTATAGATACGTTGGAGACGTATCAGTGCTCAGTACCAATCCTAGAGATTACATGCCCGACGATGCACTTTTTGATACAATGGAGGTGGACACATTCAAATTCCGGCACGGGAAGCCTCTCGTCAAACCTGGTACTCCTCTAACAACGAGGACGCGAAGATTCCATGCTTGGTACATGGACATCTGCAGCAAGTCTGGGACGGATACTTTGACGCTGAGAGTTAAAGAGGAGCACGACCTCGTTGAAATTGATCTGTTGTATGTTCCATATGAGGAGTTCTTCCAGTATTTCAATCATCAGGCCCTCGATAAAACAATCATCACTTGCTACTGTCTGTAAGTACTACTTCTCTGTAATTAATTAAGTCTCTATATATAGCTCAGCTCTTTCATTGCATGTATATATAATTATCCTCACTATATTATGCAGATTGAAGATCGCCGAATTGAAGAAAAGACAAATAGGTGATATTGGGTTCATTAACAAAAATCTCGTGGATGAATGGAATGTTACACATGATGCCAAACTAACCGAGGCCAACTTGCTCGCATCGTTACTTCGAAATCAAAGCAAAGATACAATACTCTTTCCTTACGAATACAGGTGAGTGTTACTTCCTTGTGCATATTCGGTTTCCCTTATTACTCGAGGTTATAGTAATGTAATTGATGAGTTATGCATGAAGGAAATATGCCCTAGAGGCAATAATAAAGTTACTATTTATTTCCTCATACCATGATAAATGTTTATTATTCATGCTATAATTGTATTAACCGGAAACATGGTACATGTGTGAATACATAGACAAACTTAATGTCACTAGTATGCCTCTACTTGACTAGCTCATTAATCGAAGATGGTTATGTTTCCTAACCATAGACATGTGTTGTCATATGATTAATGGGATCACACCATTAGGAGAATGATGTGATTGACTTGACCCATTCCGTTAGCTTAGCACTTGATCGTTTAGTATGTTGCTATTGCTTTCTTCATGACTTATAAAAAGTTCCTGTAACTATGAGATTATGCAACTCCCATTTACCAGAGGAACACTTTGTGTGCTACCAAATGTCACAACGTAACTGGGTGATTATAAAGGAGCTCTACAAGTGTCTCCAAAGGTACATGTTGAGTTGGCGTATTTCGAGATTAGGTTTTGTCACTCCGATTGTCGGAGAGGAATATCTGGGCCCTCTTGGTAATGCACATCACTATAAGCCTTGCAAGCAATGTAGCTAATGAGTTAGTTACGGAATGATGCATTACATAACGAGTAAAGAGACTTGCCGGTAACGAGATTGAACTAGGTATTGGATACTGACGATCGAATCTCGAGCAAGTAACATACCGATGACAAAGGGAACAACGTATGATGTTATGTGGTTTGACCGATAAAGATCTTCATAGAATATGTAGGAGCCAATATGAGCATCCAGGTTCCGCTATTGGTTATTCAACGGAAACTGTTCTAGGTCATGTCTACATAGTTCTCGAACCCGTAGGGTCCGCACGCTTAACGTTACGATGACAGTTATGAGTTTATAGTTTTTGATGTACCGAAGGTTGTTCAGAGTCCCGTATGTGATCACGGACATGACAAGGAGTCTCGAAATGGTCGAGACATAAAGATTGATATATTGGAAGCATATATTTCGATATCGGAATCGTTCCGAGTGAAATCGGGATTTTACCGGAGTACCGGGGGGTTACCAGAACCCCCCCCCCCCCCCGGGGGGGGTTAATGGGCCTACATGGGCCCTAAGGGAGAAGAGGAGGGCCAGCCAGGGCAGGCCGCGCGCCCCCTCCCCCCCTAGTCCGAATAGGACAAGGAAGGGGGGGTGGCGCCCCTGTTTCCTCTTTTCCCCTTCCCCCTTCCTTCTCCAACAAGGCAAAAGGGGGGAGTCCTACTCCCGGTGGGAGTAGGACTCCTCCAGGCACACCCCTAGGGGCCGGCCGCACCTCCCCCCTCCCTCCTTTATATACGGGGGCGGGGGGCACCTCATAACATACAAGTTGATCTTCGTGATTGTTCCTTAGCCATGTGCGGTGCCCCCCTCCACCATATTCTACCTCGGTCATATCGTAGCGGTGCTTAGGCGAAGCCCTGCGTCGGTAGAACATCATCATCGTCACTACGCCGTCATGCTGACGGAACTCTTCCCCAACACCCTGCTGGATCGGAGTCCGGGGATCGTCATCGAGCTGAACGTGTGCTGAACTCGGAGGTGCCGTACGTTCGGTACTTGGATCGGTCGGGTCGTGAAGACGTACAACTACATCAACCGCGTTGTTATAACTCTTCCGCTTTCGGTCTATGAGGGTACGTGGACAATACTCTCTCTTCTCGTTGCTATGCATCACCATGATCTTGCGTGTGCGTAGGAATTTTTTTGAAATTACTACGTTCCCCAACAGTGGCATCCGAGCCTGGTTTTATGTGTAGATGTTATATGCACGAGTAGAACACAAGTGAGTTGTGGGCGATACAAGTCATACTGCTTACCAGCATGTCATACTTTGGTTCAGCGGTATTGTTGGATGAAACGGCCCGGACCGACATTACGCGTACGCTTACGCGACACTGGTTCTACCGACGTGCTTTGCACACAGGTGGCTGGCGGGTGTCTGTTTCTCCAACTTTAGTTGAACCGAGTGTGGCTACGCCCGGTCCTTGCGAAGGTTAAAACAACACTAACTTGACGAACTATCGTTGTGGTTTTTGATGCGTAGGTAAGAACGGTTCTTGCTCAGCCCGTAGCAGCCATGTAAAATTTGCAACAACAAAGTAGAGGACGTCTAACTTGTTTTTGCAGGGCATGTTGTGATGTGATATGGTCAAGACGTGATGCTATATTTTATTGTATGAGATGATCATGTTTTGTAACCGAAGTTATCGGCAACTGGCAGGAGCCATATGGTTGTCGCTTTATTGTAAGAAATGCAAACGCCCTGTAATTGCTTTACTTTAACACTAAGCAGTAGCGATAGTCGTAGAAGCAATAGATGGCGTAACGACAACGATGCTACGATGGAGATCAAGGTGTCGCGCCGGTGACGATGGTGATCACGACGGTGCTTTGAAGATGGAGATCACAAGAACAAGATGATGATGGCCATATCATATCACTTATATTGATTGCATGTGATGTTTATCCTTTATGCATCTTATCTTGCTTTGATTGGCGGTAGCATTTTAAGATGATCTCTCACTAATTATCAAGAAGTGTTCTCCCTGAGTATGCACCGTTGCGAAAGTTCTTCGTGCTGAGACACCACGTGATGATCGGGTGTGATAGGCTCTACGTTCAAATACAACGGGTGCAAAATAGTTGCACACGCAGAATACTCAGGTTAAACTTGACGAGCCTAGCATATACAGATATGGCCTCGGAACACGGAGACCGAAAGGTCGAATGTGAATCATATAGTAGATATGATCAACATAGTGATGTTCACCATTGAAACTACTCCATCTCACGTGATGATCGGACATGGTTTAGTTGATTTGGATCACGTGATCACTTAGATGACTAGAGAGATGTCTGTCTAAGTGGGAGTTCTTAAGTAATATGATTAATTGAACTTAAATTTATCATGAACTTAGTCCTGGTAATATTTTGCAAATTATGTTATAGATCAATAGCTCGCGTTGTTGCTTTCATATGTTTATTTTGATATGTTCCTAGAGAAAACTAAGTTGAAAAATGTTAGTAGCAATGATGCGGACTTGGTCCGTGATCTGAGGTTTATCCTCATTGCTGCACAGAAGAATTATGTCCTTGATGCACTGCTAGGTGACAGACCTATTGCAGGAGCAGATGCAGACGTTATGAATGTTTGGCTAGCTCAATATGATGACTACTTGATAGTTTTGTGCACCATGCTTTATGGCTTAGAACCGGGACTACAAAAACGTTTTTGAAATGTCACGGAACATATGAGATGTTCCATGAGATGAAATTGATATTTCAGACTCATGCCCATGTCAAGAGGTATGAGACCTCTGACAAATACTTCGCCTAAAAGATGGAGGAGAATTGATCAACTAGTGAGCAAGTACTTAGATTGTCTTAGTACTACAATCGCTTGAATCAAGTGGGAGTTAATCTTCCAGATAAGATAGTGATTGACAGAATTCTCTAGTCACCATCACCAAGTTACTGGAACTTCGTTATGAACTATAATGCAAGGGATGACGAAAATGATTCCGGAGCTCTGCGTGATGCTGAAATCGACGAAGGTAGAAATCAAGAAAAGAGCATCAAGTGTTGATGATTGACAAGACCACTAGTTTCAAGAAAAGGGCAAAGGGAAAGATAGGGAACTTCAAGCAGAATGGCAAGCAAGTTGTCACTCCCGCGAAGAAGCCCAAAGCTGGACCAAAGCCTGAAACTGAGTGCTTACACTGCAAAGGAAATGGTCACTGGAAGCGGAAATGCCCTGATTATTTGGTGAATAAGAAGGATGGCAAAGTGAACAAGGGTATATTTGATATACAGGTTATTAATGTGTACCTTACTAGTGTTTGTAGTAGCCCCTGAGTATTTGATACTTGTTCGGTTGCTAAAGATTAGTAACTCGAAACAGGAGTTACAGAATAAACAGAAACTAGTTGAGGGTGAAGTGACGATGTGTGTTGGAAGTGGTTCCAAGATTGATATGATCATCATCGCACACTCCCTATACTTTCGAGATAAGTGTTGAACCTAAATAAATGTTATTTGGCGTTTGCGTTGAGCATGAATATGATTTGATCATCTTTATTACAAAACGTTTATTCATTTGAAGTCAGAGAATAATTGTTCTTCTGTTTAGATGAATAAAACCTTCGATGGTCATACACCCAATGAAAATAGTTTGTTGGATCTCGATCGTAATGATACACATATTCATAATATTGATGCCAAAAGATGCAAAGTTGATAATGATAGTGCAACTTATTTGTGGCACTGCCGTTTGGGTCATATCGGTGTAAAGCGCATGAAGAAACTCCATAAAGATGGATTTTTGGAATCACTTGGTTATGAATCATTTGATGCTTGCGAACCGTGCCTTTCGGGCAAGATGACTAAAACTCCGTTCTCCGGAACAATGGAACAAGCAACAAACCACTTGGAAATAATACATACTGATGTATACAGACCAATGAGTATTAAGGCTCATGGCGGGTATCATTATTTTCTGACCTTCACAAATGATTTTAGCAGATATGGGTATATCTACTTGATGAAACATAAGTATGAAATAGTTGAAAGGTTCAAAGAATTTCAGAGTGAAGTGTAAAATCATCGTAACAAGTAAATAAAGTTTCTGCGGTCTGATCGTGGAGATGAATATTTGAGTTACGAGTTTGGCCTTCAGTTAAAACAATGTGGAATAGTTTCACAAACTCATGCCACCTGGAACACCACAGCGTAACGGTGTGTCCGAACATCGTAACCGCACTTTATTGGATATGGTGCAATCTATGATGTATCTTACCGATTTACCACTATCGTTTTGGGATTATGCATTAGAGACAGCTGCATTCACGTTAAATAGGGCACCATCTAAATCCGTTGAGACGATACCGTATGAACTATGGTTTAGCAATAAACCTAAGCTGTCGTTTCTTAAAGTTTGGGGTTGCGATGCTTATGTGAAAAAGTTTCAACCTGATAAGCTTGAACCCAAATCGGAGAAGTGCGTCTTCATAGAATACCCAAAGGAAACTATTTGGTACACCTTCTATCACAGATCCGAAGGCAAAATCTTTTTTGCTAAGAATGGATCCTTTCTAGAGAAGGAGTTTCTCTCGAAAGAAGTGAGTGGGAGGAAAGTAGAACTTGATGAGGTAACTGTACCTGCTCCCTTATTGGAAAGTAGTTCATCACAGAAATCAGTTCCTATGATTCCTACACCAATTAGTGAGGAAGCTAATGATGATGATCATGAAGCTTCAGATCAAGTTACTACCGAACCTCGTAGGTCTTCCAGAGTAAGATCCGCACCAGAGTGGTACAGTAATCATGTTCTCGAAGTCATGTTACTAGACCATGATGAACCTACGAACTATGAGGAAGCGATGATGAGCCCAGATTCCGCGAAATGGCTTGAGGCCATAAAATCTGAGATATGATCCATGTATGAGAACAAAGTATGGACTTTGATTGACTTGCTCGATGATCAGCAAGCCATGTTAAATAAATGGATCTTAAAGAGGAAGACGGACACTGATAGTAGTGTTACTATCTACTAAGCTCGACTTATTGCGAAAGGTTTTCGACAAGTTCAAGGTGTTGAATACGGTGAGATTTTCTCACTCGTATCAATGCTTAAGTCTGTCCGAATCATGTTAGCAATTGCCACATTTTATGAAATCTGGCAAATGGATGTCAAAACTGCATTCCTTAATGGATTTTTTTAAGAGAGTTGCATATGATGCAACCAGAAGGTTTTGTTAATCCTAAAGGTGCTAACAAAATGTGCAAGCTCCAGCGATCCATCAATGGACTGGTGCAAGCATCTCGGAGTTGGAATATACGCTTTGATGAGTTGATCAAAGCATATGGTTTTATACAGACTTTTGGAAAGGCATGTATTTACAAGAAAGTGAGTGGGAGCAATACATCCATTCTGATAAGTATATGTGAATGACATATTATTGATTGGAAATGATGTAGAATTTTTTGGAAAGCATAAAGGAGTGTTTGAAAGGAGTTTTTCAAAGAAAGACCTCGGTGAAGCTGCTTACACATTGAGCATCAAGATCTATATAGATAGATCAAGACGCTTGATAAAAAATTTCAGTGAGTACATACCTTGATAAGATTTTGAAGTAGTTCAAAATGGAACAGTCAAAGAAGGAGTTCTTGCCTGTGTTGCAAGGTGTGAAGTTGAGTAAGACTCAAAACCCGACCATGGCAGAAAATAGAAAGAGAATGAAAAGTCATTCCCTGTGCCTCAGTCATAGGTTCTATAAAGTATGCTATGCTGTGAACCAGACCTATTGTATACCTTGCTCTGAGTTTGGCAAAGGAATACAATTTTGATCTAATAGTAGATCACTGGACAGCGGTCAAGAATATCCTTAGTGAGGACTAAGGAGATGTTTCTCGATTATGGAGGTGATAAAAGAGTTCGTCGTAAAAGTTACATCAGTGCAAACTTTTACACTAATCCAGATGACTCTAAGTCTTAATCTGGATACATGTTGAAAGTGGGAGCAATTAGCTAAAGTAGCTCCGTGCAAAGCATTGAAGACATAGAATATTTGCAAAATACATACGGCTCTGTATTTGACAGACCTGTTAACTAAACTTCTCTCATGAGCAAAACATGATCATAGCTTAGTACTCTTTTGGGTGTTAATCACATATCAATGTGAACTAGATTATTGACTCTAGTAAACCCTTTGGGTGTTGATCACATGGCGATGTATTAATCACATACAGATGTGAATATTGGTGTTGAATCACATGCTGATGTGAACTAGATTATTGACTCTAGTGCAAGTGGGAGACTGAAGGAAATATGCCCTAGAGGCAATAATAAAGTTATTATTTATTTCCTCATACCATGATAAATGTTTATTATTCATGCTAGAATTGTATTAACTGGAAACATGATACATGTGTGAATACATAGACAAACATAATGTCACTAGTATGCCTCTACTTGACTAGCTCATTAATCGAAGATGGTTATGTTTCCTAACCATAGACATGTGTTGTCATTTGATTAATGGGATCACATCATTAGGAGAATGATGTGATTGACTTGACCCATTCCGTTAGCTTAGCACTTGATCGTTTAGTATGTTGCTATTGCTTTCTTTATGACTTATACAAAGTTCCTGTAACTATGAGATTATGCAACTCCCGTTTACCGAAGGAACACTTTGTGTGCTACCAAACGTCACAATGTAACTGGGTGATTATAAAGAACCTCTACAAGTGTCTCCAAAGGTACATGTTGAGTTGGCGTATTTTGAGATTAGGTTTTGTCACTCCGATTGTCGGAGAGGTATCTCTGGGCCCTCTCGGTAATGCACATCACTATAAGCCTTGCAAGCAATGTAGCTAATGAATTAGTTACGGAATGATGCATTACGTAACGAGTAAAGAGACTTGCCGGTAACGAGATTGAACTAGGTATTCGATACTGACGATCGAATCTCGAGCAAGTAACATACCGATGACAAAGGGAACAACGTATGTTGTTATGCGGTTTGACCGATAAAGATCTTCGTAGAATATGTAGGAGCCAATATGAGCATCCAGGTTCTGCTATTGGTTATTGACCGGAAACTGTTCTAGATCATGTCTACATAGTTCTCGAACCCGTAGGGTTCGCACGCTTAACGTTACGATGACAGTTATGAGTTTATAGTTTTTGATGTACTGAAGGTTGTTCGGAGTCCCGTATGTGATCACGGACATGATGAGGAGTCTCGAAATGGTCGAGACATAAAGATTGATATATTGGAAGCCTATATTTGGATATCGGAATCGTTCCGGGTGAAATCGGGGTTTTACCGGAGTACCG
>NC_041389.1:55839292-55854982 GCF_002162155.2 Triticum dicoccoides | reverse complement strand
GCAGGCCGCGCGCCCCCTCCCCCCTAGTCCGAATAGGACAAGGAAGGGGGGGCCTTTCCTCTTTTGCCCTTCCCCCTTCCTTCTCCAACAAGGCAAAAGGGGGGAGTCCTACTCCCGGTGGGAGTAGGACTCCTCCAGGCGCACCCCTAGGGGCTGGCCGCACCTCCCCCCTCCCTCCTTTATATACGGGGGCAGGGGGCACCTCATAGCACACAAGTTGATCTTCATGATCGTTCCTTAGCCGTGTGCGGTGCCCCCCTCCACCATATTCCACCTCGGTCATATCGTAGCGGTGCTTAGGCGAAGCCCTGCGTCGGTAGAACATCATCGTCATCACCACGCCGTCGTGCTGACGGAACTCTTCCCCAACACCCTGCTGGATCAGAGTCCGTGGATCGTCATTGAGCTGAACGTGTGCTGAACTCGGAGGTGCCGTACGTTCGGTACTTGGATCGGTCGGATCGTGAAGACGTACGACTACATCAACCGTGTTGTTATAACGCTTCCGCTTTCGGTCTACGAGGGTACATGGACAATACTCTCTCTTCTCGGCTATGCATCACCATGATCTTGCGTGTGCGTAGGAATTTTTTTGAAATTACCACGTTCCCCAACAATGCATGCGTGCGCGGCTTCCACTTTATTCTGCTAGAGATTAAGCTTGAGCAGGGACTAGTAACCGTCATAGACTTGAAACGAAAAAATCCTTAGGAGTATGCGACCATGATTGAAATGCTCGAGAAGTAAGTTCAATCAATCAGTATCGCACCATATCGGCAACTTTATTCATTTCCTGATACCAAGTAATTGTTTTCTTTGTCTAGCAGGGTTTGGAAAAAGTTCACCACACAAACTCCGGGATTGCCGGCGGAGCTGCGGTTTAACCACCCGAAAGTAAGTACTACTAGATAGTTTCGCGCATCTCCCATTGATTCTAGCTAGTTTCATCAATACCATTTATCATGCTTGCTTATCATTTTGATTGGCTTCTATTTCTTGTAAAGTGGTTGTGGCAGGAACCCGGGAATAATTACTGTGGATACTATATTTGCGAGTTCATCCGCCACATGACCTGTGAGCGGAGCTACTCTAAAAAAACAATATGAAGTGTGTAAGCAATAATATTCACAATTTTATTTTACTATCATCATTTGTGTTGAGTTTCATTCATATATATGTATTGACTCCCTTCAAATTAGATGTGGCAGATGCGGGATGAACTCCTACCACAAGATCGCATATAAGCAATTCAAGAGGAATTGGCGGGATTCTTTCTTGACCACGTCATCGACAAAGACAGAGAATACCATGTGAAAGTTGAGTTCAGATGTTAGGGGATTGTAAGAGATCTTATATTGTATATACGTAGCCAATAGGGTCGGATAGATATATGAAATTGTTGTTCGGCCAAACTCTCAAAGAAGGAGAGGTCGATCACTTCTCTCTGTATATGTTCATGATCGACGATCTTCTGTACTTAATGGTTTTCTTCATTTGCTTACTAGCTAACTAGTGTGTCGAGTCCTCTCTATACGTATAATACGTAGCGTCGACCAAGCACGGAGATAAGAGAGGACACTTCTCTCTGTTAGCTAGCTAACACAACATATGAAACCCCTAAATAAACCCTACAAAAACCCCAAAAACTCCCAACCCCCCCCCTTCAGAAACAAAAAAACAAAACCCCAGCCCCTGAACTGCTGACGCGTGGAAGGCTTTTGGTCCCGGTTGGTGGCACCAACCGAGATAAAAGGTCCTCCTGCCTGGGCAAGCCGCAGCGGCCACGTGGAGCCCCTTCTATCCCGGTTTGTGGGCGAACTGGAACTAGAGGTGTTGGGCTTTAGTACCGACACTTTAGTCCCGGTTCGTCAACCGGGACAAATGAGCCTTATGAACTGGGACAAATGGGGTTTTCTCTACTAGTGGAGGTCGACCAGCCACCTCCGGCACCGAGGCAAGGCGATCAGCAATAGGAACAAATCAAAACTTATGAAAGGAAAATGACAGGAAAAGTTTTCGCATAAGTGAAACATGCTTCTAACCATCAGGATTCGAAATTGCTACTAACTGTTGCACGATGAGTATTCTTTTCTAGATGCGGTAAGTTTGGTTTTCAACATAACAATAGCTAGCTTGCATGCATGTTATGTTTCACTGCAAAAATGAATAAATCAATAGCAGGTATCGTACTGAAAACACAAACGACTCACACTTTAAATTGAGATGGCTCTTCTTTGCAAAATAAAAATAAAAATAAGATGGCTTTGGCTTAAATGTGGCAGCTTCAAGCACTCTCATCAATGTGCCTATGTCAAAATGATGTAGATTTACCGACATGGATTTAGTGACAGCAACATATGATTCACAGCCAGTAAAAATGAAGCAGGGAAATAGAGGGTAACTGGAAACTCAAAAATGAAACAAGCAAAAATGTTTGGGGTGCTTACAGTCTCACCCAAAGACCTTGTTTCATTCGAGGCCAAAGTTGCAGTGCTTTCTATAGTAATTTTATTTATTCGCAGGAAGTTAACATGAATTTTACATATTTACATTGATGATTATAGGCATGGACTACTCCCTCTCTTGCAAGGCTGGCGGTTGCTTCACTTTATTGAGTGTTGCCATGGCTGTGTTCTCTCCTTAAATGTAATCTTGAACCTCTCCTGAAGAACATCAAATAAAGCGCTTGTGCCATCAGAAGTGAGGGTGATACCATGTACATCCGAAAGTTTTATCTTTTGGCATGAACCTATTCAAAGTACTAAAATCAAATGATGGTCTACACATAGGTGTGCCGATCTTGCCTTAGGCCCTTAACTTTTATCTGTTTGCTAATTTCTTCCATGGCTTAGGAGCACGCATTCTTCTAGGGATTGACCACTTTTGACATATAAAAATGTTCTCATGCCTTGTCAAGTTATCATACAGGACAATCCCATAAGAACCAAAAATGGTTCTGATTACATAGTAATTACTTATTCTAACACAAGCAAAATACAGTTCCGGAGATTAGCACGCATAAGTGAGATCTTTGGGAAAATAAATGGGTTCGAGAAGCTCAAAAGATGCATAAAATGCAAAAACAATCAGAAGCGGCCTCTCAAATACATGGTCAATAAAGGGCATTCAAGTATCCATGATCTTGGGACAAAGCAAATTCAGTCTGTTGCTCATTCCATGAATAGCTGGCAATCACTGACGCATCAAGGAGTCAACACAAACTACCTAAGCCAGGGCGGACCGAAAGGCATGCCATAGTCAGAAGGATAAGAATTCTAATGCGGAAGTATCAGTTCCCCTTGAACAGAATACCGAGTAATAACAAATGTATCATATGCACAGAGTTAAACTGTATGTAATGGAAACTTTTAAACTTGAAAGCCTATGGGGCAACAATTTCTTCTTCCACAACAGACAGTTTTTCTTCCTCGCGTTATCGCCCTCGAATCTTCTGCTGCAATACGCTTCTCCTGAAGCACACAGGAAAATTACGGAAAACATCAGTATGTACCTTATCATTCTTGTCTATTTCAGGAAATCTTTTTATGAGTTGTTCACTATGAGAAACCATCTCAAGAAAAGGTAGATTAATGACCAAAGAAATGACATTATAGACCAGTACGTTGACTGAATTATTAGAGAATCTGACTGCTATAGAAAATGCATTTAGTCAAACTGGATTATTATCTTCTTAAACCAAAAGAGAATGTATGACTATAACAAAAAGGATTCAAGATGACAAAATGAATAACATAATGATTAAGAAATGATGCAGGCAGAGGGATACAGACACAAACCTGATGTTGCTAATAGATGGTTGCAGATGCATGGCTCTATACCCGATTTCGTAAGCAACACCTGTAGATTGCATAAGTTGGGTCATCTAGACTCTTTCCTAAAGTAGTAGCATGTACTCCAGTTACTTCGCTAGCAATACTCTTTTTTTGCGACGCTACTCTTCTAGCAAAAATAACAACTTAACAACTATTATTCATTTCAAATCATTCATGAAAACCCACAGAAGTCCAGAATTCTTTGCCTATGATTAGCCCTACAGCCTGAAGACTTGCACTGAACTCATCATCCTGTTGCCTGAAGGAAATTTGGTGCGAACATCAAGCAGACTGTACGAGCTTCAAAACCACAATAACAGAGTACATAACTTGGTAGTTTCATATTTAACATCTTCTACTTTGATATTGTTTCAAAAACTCAATGGAAAAGCTCGACAGAATAACATGGTTACAACTAACAGTCTGACGGCCTAACGCAAGCATTTCCTATTGACGGGGACGGACTCCACCGTAGGTTCAAGAGCTTCCAGGGGAGGCCACCATTGAGGAAGGCGTTTCTAAAAGGAGGGACTTAACGTGGGTGAGCAGAGACTACAATTGATAAGGACGGTCCGAGGGAAGCCTGAGGGCACGGTTGCAGGCCGTGGCGGTTTCGGCACATCAATTGCAAGTTGAAACCCGTGCATGTTTTTTTTCATTTTTCAAGCCCCATGGTTTGCCACGGGAAAAAGGCAAGGAATGCCTCCAAGTAAGAAGGCGAGGAATGCCTCCAAATGCATACCTTCTAATTAGAGCATCTAATTCATTTTGAGTATGTGTTTCTAATTCTTAGTCATAGGCCTGAAATAGTCTGTCCATTTGTCACCATGAACCTGCAGTTTTTGAAATAAATACGAGTTTAGTTCCGTATGAACTGATCAAAGACGACCATTGATTTTATTTTCGCACTTGACTGAGTGAGAACGCTTGAGAAAGGATGGTAACGGATCTGGCTACACATTGCCTTTTTTTTTCTTTTTGCGAGTTAAGCATTTCAAAAGTCCATTGTAGTTTCCACACTCATATTTTTAACCATAGGAGTGCCTTCCCCTAGTTACAGAAATAGTGATGGCAAAACAAATATCATTACGAACCGTGAGGGTGATAGACTAATAAAAAAGTGCAGCCTGCATTTTTTTTGACCAAAAGTATTCATATTTCTGCAGTGCATCTATCATTAGTAGTAATAACATTGTTCTGTAGTTTTTGCGGTATTGGTGGCTAATAAACAAATTCCCAAGGGTAACTTTTTTATAGAATTGAAGTCATGGCAAGTTCAATTCATCAAACAGTTGGAATACATTGCCAATGCCAGACAGCAAGCAACAAGGGAGCATTTAGACTGACAGAGGGAAGTGTGGATTGTATCTGAGAAGCGAAAGGAGTTGTTGGCTGGACAGAGTACAACTCGTTGTCGACGTTGATTGGGATCCCCAGGTCCGGCCACCTGCAGGGCATTTGTATGGTGTGTCTCGCCATGTCTATTGCTTGCATAATAGGTACTCACTAAAATACACAGTTCAGAAATGTAGTAGTACTTGGTTTCATGCTAAACTTTCTGGCACACGGGTTTTAATGGAAACTGCGAGGAGGCTTGCTGCTTTGTTTTTCTACAAATAGAAAACAAAATAGTCACATGAGAGAAGAAGAGAACCTTGATTCCCTCTTCATGGGATTGTGTACAGTTTGAAGAGGCATGAATCATCTCACTCCTTTCCAGCTTTAAATGAACAACATATGGTCTTCTAGCTCTACTGTGAAGATCAGTTAAGATACAAAATCCGCGAACACGCACACCAACAATTAATTTATTGGGATCAAAAGGCATTTCGTTCATGAAGATGTTAATGGAAGAAAAGCAATGATCTATCTATCTAGTTAATCTGTGAGAACAATCCCTGGAGTGATGAAAGTGGAAGTGAAAGTGAAAAAAGGGCAAGAGAACGATAGGAAAAGGTAAAAACAATTCTACGTACGGAGACTGATGTTGTGCTAGCGGAGGTGATGTTGGAGCTGCGGCTAAGAAAAGAAGACGGAGACAGGACTCTTCTCCACCTTCCCTAAAAAAAGGACTTCTTCAACCCGTCCTCCAGACTCGAGGAATCCTCCACCATGGCAACTCCGCCGCCCTCCTCCTTGCGCGAACCACCTGATTTGTCGAGATCGTGGTAACACCTATGGCGAGTGGGGCGCGGAACTCGCTCGAGGTCGATGCGCCCCGTGGATGGTGGCGCTCGAGGCGGTTAGGCCCGAGCTGGGTCGATCCAACCGCCGCAGCCAGCCATGGTTCTTGATCCCGTGGACGAACCGACAACAGGATAGCTGCGATGAATTGTCGACGGGCGCAGCAGCGTCCTATGGGCGGGCGCCCGCGACGTTCTTCGCCTCGTGGACGTGCTCCGCGTCGATCCCGACGAGGACGTCTACATCTCCCTTCCCAGGGCTCCTATCGACGCTGCGAAGTCGCCGACATCACCGCTGGATGGGGCGCATCTAGCCTTCCCCTACTGCTAGCCAATGGACTGCTGCTCTCCTAGGCGAGCTACAGTGGCCGCCCACAGGGTGTTTGACGAAATTCCCGTCAAGGATGGCCTCACGTGGGTTACACTATACTCTGATGGAGGTTTCCAAGATGAAGTAGTAAGGCTTTTGACATGCATGTGTCACGAATGACAGGGACTGGCTGGTGGTCTGCTCGGCCATGCCATTGTGGTTGTGCTCAGCTGAGCAAACCAAGGAACTTCCGTGAGCTGGTGCACGCGCATAAAGAGAGACCGCAATGATATAGGTAGTTCGGGGAGGCACAGCTGCGTCTACTGTGGCCGCTACGCCGGACGTGAGGTCGCCATCAAGATGTCAGCAAGCCTGAGGGGGGCACCGCCCTCGCCGCCGAGCTCGAGCACCAGTTTGCCTCCAAACTTCGGCCCATACCGAACAAATCGATTTTTACGTATCGGCAGAAACAAACCATTTTTCGTATGGGCAGAAACATAAACGATTTTTGGATACAGGCAGAAGCGCATTACGAAGGTGAGCGGGCAGAAGCAATAGCTGCTTTAGTCTGTATTAGTAAACATGCCCGTGCGTTGTAACGGGGTAACCAAATTACTTAGGTTTTGTCTTCCTCGACTTCGACCACCGTCCAACCAGAACACGATGTGGCATGACAACATTTGGATGGTACCGGAAGTTGGCAAGGATATCTTTCTCAACTCCAACCTCTATGTGCAGTAGTGGCATGGCATGTCATGTAGATTGTGTCTAACATAAGGCGGAAGCAAGTATCTGAATGTACTTTTTCCATCCTCATCTAAAGCAGAGCCGCACGCAGACATGTCAAAATGGCCTCTATTAGCATTCCTCGATATAAACTGTTAACATAAAGATTAATTCATTTCCTTTACAATGAACACGATTGTCCCTCTATTAGCCAAAAAATGCTGATCGTACATCAAATCTTCTGTCAACACCTTCCGAGGCCAAAGAATCTGAGCATGTACCCTCACAAGTAAGCAGACTATAAGAAACAGGGAAGCAAAAAAAAAATTGTACCCTTATACTTTGGGAGCTTCAACAACAACAAAAGCTTGCCACAACTGTTATCACAAAAGCTACTGAATGAGCCTAGCAAAAAAATAGAAAGATTATAGGAACCAGTCTGTACGTCTCCCCTCAAAGCCATCAACGGTCCACCATGGATAAGACATTACAACTCTTCATAGAATAAGTTTCTTCTTGACTCGTGTTACAATATCAGCATCCACATCACCTGAATGCCCCTCTTGGCTAGGGTAAACCTTATCTGGATCACAGAACTCATCATGTTGAGTCCGCTAGCACCGCTCTCTTCAACTGTCACAAGGTGGATGGATTCCTTTGTCTGCAACCTGCCAGCAGATAAATGCTTCTAGTACATTCTTAAATTCGGATAAGAAGCAATAATTTGAAACACTATATGAGTGGAGACATTATTTAATATTATTAGAAGGAAATGATGACTGAGGTTTAGTTGAGGGAGCAGTCAGAAAGAATTCTGGAGTGTAGAAAAGAGCACTTCTAATACATCGTGAGTTGGTGTTGTTTTCTAATACATTCTTAAATTCGGGTAAGAAGCAATATTTTGAAACACTATATGAGTGGTGACATTATTTAATATTATTAGAAGGAAATGATGACCGAGGTTGAGTTTGGGGAGCAGTCAGAAAGAATTATGGAGTGTAGAAAAGAGCACTTTTACTGAATTTCTTCGAAATAAAATAATTTTGACCATAGATGGAGACACCCTACAACAAAGGGAACCTCTATATAAAAACCTAGATAACCGAAGTACTCGAAAAGTTATCCTAATTTTTGCATGACAATGGTTTTAAAGTCTGACTACATATTGGTTGCATGGCAGCATGGACTACTAATTCTTATAACACACACCTGATATATATTTTCCTTTATTCTATTTTCAGTGAGATGCTATCACACTAACATACAAATCAACACTCCTGGGTCATGCTGAATTAGCTTCCAGATACATACAAAATGTAAGTTGTAAAGACAATGGACAAATCAGAATCTATCGCGGTGCATAGGGAAATCTGGGAGATGAGTTTCAGTTTTGTCAAGTTTGTTACTTTGTTTGGTGTTAACAGAGTTGATGGATATGCCAGAAGCAAAAAAACAAACAGATACAGCAGGCTGATTTCCACCCAAATTGACAATGGTGTGTCATTTTTTCTGCAGTAGATTAACTCCTGAACATTGGCATCGTTGTAATCTGGAAATAATTGAAGAGGATAGTAAGTAAAGTATTCTGCCATCTCGCATGAATAGTAAGCAAAGTAGATTAACTCCTGAACATTTTTCCCGTACAGTTTGAAAATGCTTACTAATTGATACTGTAGAAGAGAAATAAATATTCTCACATTGAAGATATGTGGCAAGTGATGGGGTTATGTACCTAGGGTAGGGTCATGGACCTGATCTAAGTACCTTACCCAAGGACACCCTCAGAAGAAGTCGCCTTCCAGTCGACTAACGAGGGACACACTCGACTGACTTGAAGGACTCGACCACGAAGACTCACTCGACCACCAGAAGGTCAAGAGGCACTCTGCACTACAACGGCCTGTAATCAAGTAGACTTTATGATAGTAAAGGCACTTTATGTGGGGCGTTACCAGTAACGCCCCAGACTTAACTCACCTTAAACCCTCTCCTACATGGGCTGGCTGGGGTCCTGGCGCACTCTATATAAGCCACCCCCCTCCACAGGCAGAGGGGTTCGGCACCTTGTAACTCATATACTCATAATCCACTCGATCGCCTCCGGGCTCCGAGACGTAGGGCTGTTACTTCCTCCGAGAAGGGCCTGAACTCGTACATCCTTTGTGCTTACAACTTCTCCATAGCTAGGACCTTGCCTCTCAATACCTACCCCCCACTCTACTGTCAGGCTTAGAACCACGACAGTTGGCGCCCACCTTGGGGCAGGTGTTTTAGCGATTTTGTGGAGAAGTTGCAATTCTTCCGAGTACTTTCATCATGGTGTCTGCTGGAGTTTTGGTCGGGGGTCAAGAGATCCGTCTCGGCACTCTCACCTTCATCGCCGACGACTCCGCATGGCTCCAGGAGGCTCCACTCGACGTGGATGCGCTCCCCGTCCGCGGCGCGACGCATTTTCGCGCATGTGTCCGTGGCGTTCTGCTGCGGCAACCGTCGACCCAGTATCGGTCGGCTCCTTTATCGTCCACCCTCCCGGTCTCCCGCCAGCGCAAGCGCTCAGGCCGGTCGAGGCTTCAGCGATGGGTGAGGCACGCGGTGGCTCGCCAATCGGCCACCACCCAAGTTGCGGCAATCGAGCCCGACGCACCTTTCTACGGCTTGTTCGATCAGTCGACTGGCTCCGTAGAGACTGCATCCGAGTGCGGTAGCAGTGATCCAGCGGTGGAAATCTTGATGGTCGACGGGCCCCACAGTCCCCCTGGCTTCGCCCGTGGTGGTGGAGCAGGTGACGGCGGCGACCCTACACGAGACTACGAAGAGTACCAGCCCGAGCCACTCGACTCTCTGCAAAGAGAGGAACTTCGCCGCAGGAACGAGGATCCCCTGCGTATTCCCATCGCAGGAGAAACCCCCGAGGCTCGTGCCTTGGAGGAGGCACGTCTGGCCAATTTGGCCGAGCGCACTCGACTGGAGAACCTTCAGCGAGCACTCGACGAGCGCGTGCGGCAACGAGTTCCCGATACCAGTCGACGTCAACTCTTCCCGCCGACTCAGGTATATCGAACCCCAATTCAGAATTTAGCAGCTGCGACCCGTATAGCAGAGTCCATCCAGCCTTCGCAGTCGGAAGCTGGCAGAGGTTTGCTGCAGATCAGAGATCTACTCCGGGCAGCAGGAGATCAGAATTCAGCCGTGTCTCAGTCGCGCAACAGAATTCACAGTCGATCCGTCACTGTGAATTCGGTTCAGTCGGCGCACAGCCCCAGATCGCCTCCGCGGCGCGAGGGGCGCGGGAATCGGCGAGATCAATATGACGACAGACTCGACCGAGATGATAGGCGTCGAGTGCCCTATTCCCCTCCGAGGGGTGGGTCTTACGCTCCTCGGCAGCCAGATGATAGGCGTCAGTACAGTACAGGGCGTAGGGTTCCAGTCGACCCCAGAGAACCAGGCTTCGACGCGCGATCCATTATCGTGCAAGGGTTGGTTGACCGGAACAGAGCCCATCGAGGTGGACTCGACAGAGATGTACCCACAAGCAGTCGAGTGCATGTTTCTGGTCCTGAATGTTTCAGCAGAGCTATCAGAGCCGCGGTTATCCCTCCCAATTTTAGGTTGGCATCAGGAGTCAGCAAGTTCACTGGTGAGTCAAAGCCTGAAACTTGGCTTGAAGACTACCGAGTGGCAGTTCAGATTGGTGGTGGGAACGATGAAGTGGCCATGAAGCACTTGCCCCTCATGCTGGAAGGTTCTGCCAGGGCATGGTTGACTCAGTTACCTCCTAGCAGCATTTACACTTGGGAAGATCTGTCCCGAGTGTTCGTCAGGACGTTTGAAGGAACTTGCAAGCGACCAGCTGGATTGACAGAGCTGCAAGTCTGCGTGCAGAAAACTAATGAGACTCTCAGAGAGTATATTCAGAGGTGGATCACTTTGCACCACACTGTGGAGAATGTGTCCGATCATCAGGCAGTCTGCGCCTTCAAAGATGGTGTCAAGAACAGAGAACTGAGTTTGAAGTTTGGTCGAACCGGTGACATGACCTTGAGTCGAATGATGGAGATTGCTACCAAGTACGCCAACGGCGAAGAAGAAGACCGACTCCGAAGCGGCAAGCACAAGCCGAGTCAGTCGGAAAAAGGAAACACCAGTCGGAAACAGAAGCGGAAGGCTGAACCGGCAGCTCCTGGAGAGGCTCTGGCCGTGACTCAAGGAAAGTTTAAGGGGAAACCAAAAGGATCCTGGAACCCCAAGAAGGTAAAGGATAAAGAAGGGAATGACGTGATGGATATGCCATGTCACATTCACACGAAGAAAGACGAAGAGGGGAATATCATTTACCCGAAGCACACCACTCGCCAATGTCGACTCCTGATCCAGCAGTTTCAGGGAAAACAGTCTAAGGACAAGGAGAAGGAGTCGGACAAGGCCGAAGACAAGGAGGACAGTGAGGAAGGATATCCGCATATCAACTCCACTCTGATGATCTTTGCAGATGTGGAAAGCAGAAGTCGACTGAAAGTGATTAACCGAGAGGTGAACATGGTTGCCCCCGCAAAAGCAAATTATCTGAAGTGGTCTCAAACACCCATCACATTCGACCAATCTGATCACCCGACTCATATTGCCACCCCTGGGAGGCAAGCTTTGGTGGTCGATCCAGTTGTCGAAGGCACTCGACTGACAAAGGTGCTGATGGATGGTGGAAGTGGGCTGAACTTATTGTATGCAGACACATTGAAAGGTATGGGCATTCCGATGTCCCGACTGAGCACTAGTAACATGAGCTTTCATGGAGTTATACCAGGGAAGAAGGCCGAGTCACTCGGCCAGATAGCTTTGGACGTGGTGTTTGGCGATTCAAAGCATTTTCGCAAAGAAAAGTTGACGTTTGAGGTCGTGGATTTTCAAAGTGCATATCATGCCATTTTGGGGAGACCAGCTTACGCGCGGTTCATGGCTCGACCATGCTATGTATACCTCAAATTGAAGATGCCCGGCCCCAAAGGAGTGATCACTGTCACCGGTGATCGGAAAAAGGCAGAAGAGTGCTTTCAGAAGGGCTCCAAGATCGCCGATTCCCAGGTGACAGCGGTCGAGTTCGAAGAATATAAGCAAAACGCAGATCCGAGTGACTTGCTGCGATCCAAGAAGCCCGCCACAGAGTCTGCATTCCAGTCGTCCGGTGAGACGAAGCCTGTTCACATTCACCCGACCGACCCCGAAGCAGCTCCGACCCGCATCTCCACGACACTCGACCCAAAATAGGAAGAAGCGCTCATCCAGTTCCTCCGTGAGAACTGGGACATTTTTGCATGGAAGCCCGCTGACATGCCAGGTGTTCCCAGGGGACTGGCTGAGCATCGCCTAAGAGTCGACTCATCTGCAAAACCAGTCAAAGAGCATCTTCGGCGGTCCGCCGTCCAGAAGAGAAAAGCCATTGGCGAAGAAGTGGCTCGACTATTGGCGGCAGGATTTATCCGAGAGATATACCACTCCGAGTGGCTCGCTAATGTCGTCATGGTTCCTAAGAAGGACAAGTCGCTACGAATGTGCATTGATTTCAAGCACATCAACCGGGCCTGCCCAAAAGATCATTTTCCTCTCCCTCGCATAGATCAAATTGTTGACTCGACCGCGGGATGTGAGAGGCTATCTTTTTTAGATGCCTACTCCGGGTACCACCAGATCCATCTGTACGGACCCGACGAGGTAAAAACAGCTTTCATCACTCCATTCGGGTGCTTCTGCTATATCACCATGCCATTCGGCCTCAAGAATGCCGGAGCCACATTCATGCGAATGATTCAGAAGTGTCTACTCACTCAAATCAGTCGGAATGTGGAAGCTTATATGGATGATATTGTTGTCAAGTCACGAAAAGGTTCCGACCTGCTCGCTGACCTCGCCGAAACATTTGCCAACCTCAGAAGGTATGATATCAAGCTCAATCCATCAAAGTGCACATTTGGAGTTCCCGGTGGCAAGTTACTCGGTTTTCTCGTTTCCGAACGGGGAATCGACGCTAACCCAGAAAAGATTGGCACTATTCTCCGAATGAAACGCCCTGTGCGAGTGCACGACGTCCAGAAACTTACTGGATGCTTGGCCGCATTAAGTCGATTCATCTCACGACTCGGTGAAAAGGCATTACCTCTTTACCGACTGATGAAGAAGACAGACAAGTTCGAGTGGACTCCAGAAGCTGATGCAGCGTTTGCCGAGCTAAAAGCTCTACTCTCCACCCAGCCGGTGCTTGCTGCTCCAATCAGCAAAGAGCCTCTGTTGCTCTATATCGCAGCCACAGGACAAGTCGTCAGTACTGTGCTCACGGTTGAGCGGGAAGAAGAAGGAAAAACTCTCAAAGTTCAGCGCCCAGTGTATTATTTGTCTGAAGTCTTGACTCCATCCAAGCAGAGATATCCTCATTATCAGAAGCTTGTATATGGGATATACATGACCACAAAGAAGGTTGCTCATTATTTCTCTGATCATTCCATCACAGTCGTCAGTGACGCTCCACTATCAGAGATTTTGCACAATAGGGATGCAACTGGTCGAGTGGCCAAATGGGCGATTGAACTTCTTCCCCTTGATATCAAGTTTGAGGCAAAGAAAGCCATTAAGTCCCAGGCAATAGCAGATTTCCTTGCCGAGTGGATTGAACAGCAGCAGCCGACTGAAGTTCACTCGGAGCATTGGACCATGTTTTTTGATGGCTCGAAGATGTTGAATGGTTCCGGTGCTGGGGTTGTCCTGGTTTCCCCCAGAGGAGATAAGCTCAGATATGTGCTCCAGATTCACTTTGATTCCTCCAACAATGAGGCAGAATATGAAGCCCTCTTATATGGGTTGCGCATGGCCATTTCACTCGGCGTCCGTCGCCTGATGGTCTATGGCGACTCGGATTTAGTGCTCAATCAGGTGATAAAAGAGTGGGACGTGAGAAGCCCAGCCATGACTGGATACTGCAGTGCAGTGAGGAAGCTGGAAAAGAAGTTCGAGGGGTTGGAGCTCCACCATATACCCCGACTGAAAAATCAAGCAGCTGATGATCTAGCAAAGATAGGTTCCAAGAGAGAAGCCATCCCGAGTGGTGTGTTCTTGGAGCATATACACACTCCGTCAGTCAAAGAAGATCCTTTCACCGAAGAAACTCCACAGCCTAAGAGTGCCACAGATCCGACTGAGGTTGAAGTCCCAGCGGTGGTCAACTTGATCATGGAGGTTTTGGTGGTCATTCCCGACTGGACGATTCCGTATGTCGCATATATCCTGAGGAAAGAGCTCCCGGAGGATGAGGAAGAGGCTCGACAGATCGTCCGTCGATCTAAGGCCTTTACCGTAATCAAAGGACAATTATACAGAGAAAGCGTGACTGGAGTTGGTCAGAAGTGCATAACACCAGAAGAAGGTCGACTCATCCTCAATGATATTCACTCGGGGACCTGTGGTCATCATGCGTCCTCTCGGACCATCGTGGCCAAAGCATACCGAGCCGGATTTTACTGGCCAAAGGCGAATGACATGGCAAAAGAGATAGTGGATAAGTGCGAGGGATGTCAATTCTACTCAAATATGTCACACAAGCCTGCATCAGCTCTGAAGACCATCCCACTCGTCTGGCCTTTCGCAGTATGGGGATTGGACATGGTCGGTCCTTTGAGAACAGGACGAAGTGGCTTCACGCATGTACTGGTGGCAGTCGACAAGTTCACCAAGTGGATCGAGGCTAAACCAATCAAGAGCCTTGACACGGTACTGCTGTTAGCTTCATCAGGGAACTAATATTCAGATATGGAGTCCCACACAGCATCATTACGGATAATGGGTCGAACTTTGACTCAGAGGAATTCAGAGCTTTCTGCAACTCCCAGGGCACACGGGTCGACTACGCTTCAGTCGCCCATCCGCAGTCGAATGGACAAGCAGAGCGAGCTAATGGACTGATTCTTAAGGGGTTGAAGCCTCGACTGATGCGTGATCTCAAACACGCGGCTGGAGCTTGGGTCGACGAACTTCCCTCAGTACTCTGGGGACTGCGGACCACACCTAATCGGTCGACCGGAAGAACTCCATTCTTCTTGGTCTACGGAGCTGAAGCAGTCTTGCCGAGTGATCTTCTCCACAATGCTCCTCGAGTTGAAATCTACAACGAATCAGAGGCTGAACAAGCGCGGCAAGACGCAGTCGACCTTTTAGAGGAAGAAAGGGAGATGGCTCTGATCCGGTCGACCATCTACCAACAAGATTTGCGTCGTTTCCACGCCAGAAATGTGAGAGGTCGAGCCTTCCAGGAAGGAGATCTGGTTCTTCGAGTGGATCAGCACAAACCACACAAGCTTGCTCCTTCTTGGGAAGGCCCCTTCATCGTCACCAAGGTTCTCCACAACGGGGC
Source organism: Triticum dicoccoides (assembly GCF_002162155.2). Lineage (NCBI taxonomy): Eukaryota > Viridiplantae > Streptophyta > Magnoliopsida > Poales > Poaceae > Triticum > Triticum dicoccoides. Next base: position 55,839,535 of record NC_041389.1, on the reverse strand, counting down.
GTACCGTCTTTACAACGTCAAGCATAATATCGACGAGCCCCGAGCTTGGAACGCGGAACTACTCCGCCCATTTTACACTTAAGTTTTATCACTCGGATGAGTTGCAATAAAGTACTTCTGTAGTTCATGGACCTCAAAATAATAGTGTCATAGTCCCTCCATAATTTCTGTCGCTTTTTATTGTTGTCCAATAAAATTCCCCCTCAGTGGGTGACTTAGCTGCGAATCCGTTTCGCCTAAGTT
>NC_041389.1:55797820-55838298 GCF_002162155.2 Triticum dicoccoides | reverse complement strand
GGCTTAGCTGCAGTCCAAGCACTCGCCTAAGTTATCAAAATCCTACCGAGTGTAGAGCAACCCTCTCACTCGGAGGCTTAGCTGCAGTCCAAGCACTCGCCTAAGTTATCAAAATCCTACCGAGTGTAGAGTAACCCTCTCACTCGGAGGCTTAGCTGCAGTCCAAGCACTCGCCTAAGTTATCAAAATCCTGCCGAGTGAAGAGTAAACCTCTCACTCGGGGGCTTAGCTGCAGCCCAGTGCTCGCCTAAGTGGACTGAGGAATAAGTCGATTGCAGTAAAGGCGCCTTGCTTTGAACCTGCAAAAGACATTTCGAGCCAAAGGCAGTCATATTCAAGCACCAAATTCAAGTTTGAATCGATATCTAAAGGAACCGAGAGTGCTCAGGCGTTAAGCCTGTTAAGGTTTATCGGTTACAATTCCACTCGGCATACTGAGGCAAATTTAAAAGGGTCGAGCCAGAAGAAGCTTTTTACCCCTCCTGTGGAGGGCTGGAAGGAGCAACGAATTCATCAAGGTCAATTCCGTCGGCGATCCGAGTGGCAGCTGCAAGGAAAGTTTCCATAAAGGACCTGAAGTCGTGCTTCTTGGTGTTGGCCACCCGAAGGGCCGCCAGCTTCTCTTCTCGTGCATCCTTACAGTGGACTCGGGCAAGACACAGAGCAACATCTGCACCACATCGAGCCGAGGACTTCTTCCATTCCTGCACTCGACCAGGGATCGTGTTCAACCGGGCCATCAGCGATTCAAGGTCATTCTGAAGTGTCTCCTCAGGCCAAAGCGTCGAGTCGATGCGAGATGTGGCAGCCTTCAGCCTTGCGAGATAGTCCACGACAGCTGCAACACGGGACTCCAGTCGGAGAACATCCATGGCAACTTCATCGTTCACCGGAGAATTGACGGGGTCGAGGTTTGGCTCCAGCCGGCTAGTTTCTTCTTCAAAGTTTTGACAAAATTCTGCAAGGGTGATCACTAAGTCAAGGTGATGGTCGAATGGAAAAATCCCAATTGGAAATGTCTGCCAAGCATAGAGGTTTACCTTCAAGCATGAGAAACAGCTTCTTGGCAAGTCCACTCAGGAAGGCCTCCAGATCAGTTTTCTTCCCAGTCAATTTGGAGACTTGGTCGGTCAGGGAAGCTTTATCAGTTTTCAGTCGACTGACCTCCTTGTTGGCAATCCCAAGAGCAGCTTTCAGATTGGTATTGTCTTGTTCGAGCTTGGTGACTGAAGCTAACTTCTCGTCAGCAAGCTTGATCTTCTCAGCTAGCTCAAGGTCTTTCTTCTGTTGGGCCTCCATTACCTTACCTACAAGTTACAGCAAGATCAGATTTTGAAACAAGCAAGGGGAAAAGCAGTCGTCAGGGTCTCACCAAACATACCTTCGGTCTCCTCCTTTGCCTTTGTCAGCTTCTCCTGAACCAGCTTCAAGCTCAGCTCGACTTGAGTATGCTTGTGCTCCAGCTCTGAGTAGCGAGCCACAAGATCACAAGAGTTCTGCGAAGAACCAATCGACTAAATGTCAAACCTAATTCACTTCCGAGTGAAAAAGGAAAAAATTCACGTTTCTAAGACTACAGCCGAATACAAGCATTCGACCGTAGTCTCGGGGACTACACCCAGTGGGTGCACTCAGCGTGCCCCCACTAATCCTGTTGAAGACAAAGTTGACCAGTCGACCTCAAAAAAAAATTCACGTTTCTAAGACTGTGATCACCTGCAAGCAGTCGACCACAGTCTCGGGGACTACACCCAGTGGGTGCACTCAGCGTGCCCCCACCGGTTTGTGAAATCCAGTCGACATAGTCGACTGACAGAAAGACTGAAATTATAAAGCCTAAGGCCGACTGCCAGCAGTCGACCTTAGCCTTGGGGACTACACCCAGCGGGTGCACTCAGCGTGCCCCCGCTAATACGGAGCTTAATCGACAACACCCAGTGGGTGACTACTATAAATTCTGGAAAGGAAAAGTGGTCGACTGACCTGAACATTGCTTTGGAGGGCAGAACTGGCGTCATAAGCTGCCTGGCTCGCGTCCCGGATGGTCTTCAGCTGCTCCATCATGAGTCCCGCCTGGCGTATCGCCTCCTTCGCTGCGCCAGCTTGGTCCTCTGGGACGTGGTGCGTCGTGAAGAGGGAGGGTTGCTGAGCACTCGTCAGTGGATTTGCGAAGGACACTGTATGTCGAGTGGTGTTCTCTTCCTCCACAGTCAGAATCTCAGGCGCCGTCACATCCTGAGGCACCTTACTGGCGGACGCTTTCCGACTCCTCCTGCGCTTCAGCGGCTCTTCATCCTCATCATCATCAGGAAGATTGATAACAGTATTGGGTGGAGCTGCGGAGAAGAATCAGGGTCAGAGATCGCGAGTCAGTCGACTAAGAACGACGTTAAGAATACAGTACCTGGGTTCGAAGTTGCTGCGTCCTCCATCTCGTGGTCATCAGCCCGGGCCGAAGTTTCAGAAGTGGCAGCACTGCAACTCCGAAGGATCAGTCGACTAACTTCAGCGTCGACCAGAGACAAAGTTCACACAGAATAAGAAAATATGAACAGCACGGTTACCCTGATATGGTGGGGATGGACACCTTCATCTTTGGCAGGAGCTTGATTGGCTTCGACGAGGCCGCCCTGGGCTGCTTCGGCGCCTTTTCAGTCGGCACCGGAGAGGTGGTCCGAGGGCGCTTGGTCGACTGAGTGGCGGTCGCAACCCCCTTACCACGTTCGGTCGAAGGGTCGTGGACAAGCTTCGACCGCCTTTCTGAGCGCAGTGGTACGACCTCCTCCTCCTCTTCTTCCTCGTCCTCGACGTCATCTTCATCACCGTCATCATCATCATCGTCGTCATCATCCTCTGCAACATCCGAGTCCCATTCCTCCTCTTCCTGGCTCTCGCCGCCGCTCGCCTCGCCCTCCTCAGTCGAAGCTTGTGCCCCATTGGGCATCGAGTACAGCTCGGTGAGGGCCTAGCAGATGTCCAGACAAGGATCAGTCGACCAGTCGGCAGGGTAAACAGAAATGAATGCGACAAGAGCGCAGTGGAGAGCATGGCAAGTGTACCTTGTTTGGGTCGCTGTTGTGGTCGAGTGGAGGAATCCTTCTGGCTCCGCGTGGGTTATCCTTGTTTCCGGTAACGGCTACCATCCATCTTTCCAGAGTGACGTCGTCGACTGCTTCTGGATGGACTCTAGTCTCGTCTTCGGTCCCACAGTACAACCACATGCAGTGGCTCCGGAACTGAAGGGGCTGGATGCGACGCCTGAGGAAGACCTCCAGGAGGTCCATGCCCGTCACTCCCTCCCGAACCAACTGCACCACGCGCTCCATCAACATCTTCACGTCAGCTTTCTCTTCCGGAATCAGCTTCAGAGGGGAAGGCTTGTTCACTCGGTCCATGGTAAACGGAGGGAGTCCACTCGACTGCCCTGGCGTCGACTGGACCTGGCAGTAGAACCAAGTCGACTGCCAGCCTCTGACGGACTCGGGAAAGGTCATGGGCGGGAAGGTGCTTTTGTTCCTCACCTGGATCCCCAGGCCCCCACACATTTGGACGACTCGGGTTCTCTCATCACCTGGGCTCGCCTTCTTCACGGTCTGAGAGCGACACGTGAATATATGTTTGAACAAACCCCAGTGCGGTCGACAACCCAAGAAACCCTCACACATGGACACGAATGCAGCAAGATAGGCAATGGAGTTTGGGGTAAAGTGGTGGAGCTGCGCTCCGAAGAAATTCAAGAAGCCACGGAAGAAAACACTCGGCGGCAAAGAAAACCCACGATCAACATGGGTGGCCAAAAGCACACACTCACCCTCTTCAGGCTGAGGCTGCCACTCCTTCCCCGGAAGCCTCGCAGCTCCATGAGGGATCAAGCCCTCATTGGCCATGTCGAGGAGGTCATTCTCTGTGATGGTCGACTGGATCCAGTCTCCTTGGACCCAGCCCTTCGGCAGGCGGGATCTGGACGAGGACCCTCCGCGGCTGGTGGATCTCCCCTTCGCCTTCTCCGACGCCGGCGCCTTCTTTGCGCGCTCCAGCGCCGCCGTCTTCTCCTTGGCCATGGTCGCCGGCGAGATGCGCGAAGGGAAGTGGTGCGGGGGCGAGAGCGAGCACGCTGGACGGGGAAGAAGGAAGCAGAGAGAGGGAGAGAATGCTAAGGCGCAGCACAGAAATCCTCGCCGGGCACATTTATAAGGTTCCTTCCGAGTGGATGACAGGTGGGCCCGTCGATCTAATCATATCTGGGAGCAGTTATGCAGACGGGATACGTGGCGAAAAAGGCGGCGCGGAGATCGAGCCGTCTATGCCCCGTCCCATCCGAACGCCGCGGTCCGCCCCGCTTCGCGCGCGTCCCCAAATTTCGCATCCCGCGGAATTCGCGAACAGCAAATCAGTTTGTCAGACGCGGTGTTTCCGGCGATCCGTCGCTCGGAGATCGTCGAAGCACGAAAGATCACTCGACGCAAAAATAGAATGGATCGAGTCGACTGAAGGCGAATTGCTCCCTGTCGACGAAGAGATTCTTTGGTCCAGGACAACACACGACCAGGGCACAAAGGTTAATCGGAAACAACATCAACTCCTTCCTCACTCGAAGCCTCAATCCATTCGGGGGCTAATGATGGGGTTATGTACCTAGGGTAGGGTCATGGACCTGATCTAAGTACCTTACCCAAGGACACCCTCAGAAGAAGTCGCCTTCCAGTCGACTAACGAGGGAGACACTCGACTGACTTGAAGGACTCGACCACGAAGACTCACTCGACCACCAGAAGGTCAAGAGGCACTCTGCACTGCAACGGCCTGTAATCAAGTAGACTTTATGATAGTAAAGGCACTTTATGTGGGGCGTTACCAGTAACGCCCCAGACTTAACTCACCTTAAACCCTCTCCTACGTGGGTTGGCTGGGGTCCTGGCGCACTCTATATAAGCCACCCCCCTCCACAGGCAGAGGGGTTCGGCACCTTGTAACTCATATACTCATAATCCACTCGACCGCCTCCGGGCTCCGAGACGTAGGGCTGTTACTTCCTCCGAGAAGGGCCTGAACTCGTACATCCTTTGTGCTTACAACTTCTCCATAGCTAGGACCTTGCCTCTCAATACCTACCCCCCACTCTACTGTCAGGCTTAGAACCACGACAGCAAGCACCCCCTACAATCTGTCCATCACCCTGTTAGCAGCCAAGCTCCCCTTTTGCTTGGTTCCTCACTGCTGCACGTACCGATTAGTGGGGTCAGATTTTTTTTGTCTTCTCTACTTTGGAAAAGAAGAGGCAAGGACCTACAGTACTGCAAATCCTCATATTTAAACATATTAATAATCCCTCTTTTTCTTTGAAGAAAATAATCCCTTGTTTTATTATAATTATAGATTATTTTAAAATCGATTTCTGCTTTGTCATTTGTAAAAGCATAAACAATTGTGTAGAATAAGTGGTCGTATTTGAATGGTTTGGATGTTCCATTGACATCGCATAATTACATACTGCATGTAATAGCTAGTGATCGATGGATGCAAGTTGGTATAACTTTAATGTCAAATGTATAGGAAAATATCCAAAGTCTTGTCCTGGTGTTGCTGCAAGGATGAGTTGCTGGCATGTTGTGACTGGAACCAGCATAAATTATACAAAATGTACAATTTTAAAATTTATGAACTAATCGAGGTTGTTTTTCTCTTCGTGTTACAGGTAAAAACAACATATAGATCAAATAAGTTAGATGAACCAGCAAATGTTATATTACTGAGCTCTATAGGTGCAACAATCAGTAACAGACCATCTCCATGAGCTTTGACTCCATGATCACTACTTAATACAGGAAAAAGGAAAGGCCAGTATTGCTCAATTGGTACTGAAATTTTAAAGGAAATCAAGTGGCACTACAATATCAGGACATATGTGTAGAATGAAATGTCCATTGGTTGCAGTAGAAGACAATTCACTTCATCTCCTTTTAGAATAACACATTTACTCTTGGAGCATGTACAACAAAAATAGAACATAAAGCTAACCAAGAATATACATATCCATGTCTACCACTTTCAGAATATATGACATAGTACCTCTGAGATATCTAACTTTTTGTTTCCATGCATTCAAGAAGCACTTTATTACTTTCAGGGATCCTATTCCAAATTTAATTTCTTTGATTCAAACCTATGTAGTAGCATGGTAATTTTCTGTGACATCCAAAAAAATATGTTTACATACCAAATAGGCAATACCAGTAATTCTTGGTCCAAATCAAGCATGGACAGGTTTGCATCTGCTAAATAACACTATAATGTTTCTCCTATTCCACAACCTAATGACCACATTTAAGCATGGACAGATTTGTGTATATAATAAAGGAACAACATGCTCCAAGTAATAAACCACAGGCTGGGAGGAAGCGATGCAGATGTAGTGGATTAGCATACTTGTCAGTTGTCAGTAGTTGTGCTTGTCAGCCTGGTGGAGGAGGTGTTGGTAGGTGACGGAGCTTCTTCACCTCGGGTGACTGCACCGCCATGTTCTTACATAACATAATATTCTTGCAAATCTGCAATTTAGAACAGAAAGGTAAAATTATCAAGTTCAGTACCCTGTTCAGAACAGAAAAATAAATCTGCTTAATTGGGATGTACCTTATGCAGATATATAAAAGTTCAGTACCCTGTTCCTCCTTTCAAAATCTACCAGACTGCTTAATTTACAAACAAAGAAACTTGTGCTGCTTGCCATGGAAGAGATGGAGGCAGGGAAAACAAAACCTTACTCCCTCCGTCCCATAATATAAGAATGTTTTTGACACTACACCGGTGTCAAAAACGTTCTTATATTATGGGACAGAGGGAGTAGAAAACATGATGCTTGTATAACCCCAGAAATGTCAAGGATTTGACATGAGTGTCACAGGCGGCCAAGCAAATCTGCTACTTATCAACACATGCATGCACGCACAGTACATATTATCTACCAAAGTAACAACAAATCAGAGACAGATGCCTCATGTTGTCCCCACGGTTCAATGGAATGGATGTTCAATTTGAGCGCTGGTTTTTCAGCCACAGTTTTTGATAATGAAACACTTTCCAGCGCATGGACAACGCACGGGCACATTTACTTCCTTGATGTGGATGCATTGTCCACTCTGAATCTAAAGATCAAAATCTCGTCACCACGACTCGCCAGAGTTACGTATGCAAGTAGCAGCCTTCTGTGTGTTCTCTGTATAGATGTGTAGTAGTAACCAAGCAACAGCATGAACAAAATCGCAGGAGCAGGCTGCTGCTCTCCTCCCTGATCTCCCTCTATATGCAATAGCAGTAGCAGAACATCATAATTAGCACCGGCAGAACAACCTTTGAAAAATAGTAGGGATAATTAAAAAGATTCTAATGCGTTTATTTTGGCATATCAGAACATTTAGTGTGTATATCTGAGTTCAACACCAGCTATCATAGTTACGCATCATAACTCAAAATGTCTTGTCATAATTCATAAGTCCGCACACAGTGCTTTATACCATGTCAAATTCACGAGAAATATTTAAGAGTCTGGAAATATTTGATAAGCATAATTATCTCATTCTGATGGTTCAACAATGTTTGGCCAAGTGACTTCTACTCCTTCTAGCAATCTGTGGCAGTAGCAATTTACAAAAAAGTTTCAGATATGTTTTAGAAAAGGAGGGAAATTACATCGGTGGCTGGTGAGGGAGTCCTGGATTAGGGGGTGTCCGGATAGCCGAACTATCACCTTTGGCCGAACTCCTGGACTATGAAGATACAAGATTGAAGACTTCGTCCCCTGTCCGGATGGGACTTTCCTTGGCGTGGAAGGCAAGCTTGGCGATACGGATATGTAGATCTTCTACCATTGTAACCGACTCTGTGTAACCCTAACCCTCTTCGGTGCCTATATAAACCGGAGGGTTTTAGTCCGTAGGACGAACAACAATCATACCATAGGCTAGCTTCTAGGGTTTAGCCTCCTTGATCTCGTGGTAGATCCACTCTTGTAATACCCCACATCATCAATATCAATCAAGCAGGACGTAGGGTTTTACCTCCATCAAGAGGGCCCGAACCTGGGTAAAACATCGCGTCCCTCGTCTCCTGTTACCATCCGCCTAGACGCACAGTTCGGGACCCCCTACCCGAGATCTGCCGGTTTTGACACCGACATTGGTGCTTTCATTGAGAGTTCCTCTGTGTCGTCATCTTTAGGCCCGATGGCTCCTCCGATCATCAACAACGATGCGGTCCAGGGTGAGACTTTTCTCCCCGGACAGATCTTGGTATTCGGCGGCTTTGCACTGCGGGCCAATTCGCTTGGCCATCTGGAGCAGATTGAGAGCTACGCCCCTGGCCATTAGGTCAGATTTGGAAGTTTGAACTACATGGCCAACATCCGCGGAGACTTGATCTTCGACGGGTTCGAGCCACAGCCAAGCGCGCCGCACTGTCACGATGGGCATGATCTAGCTCTGCCGCCGAACAGTGCCCTGGAGGCCGCACCAGTGTCCGCTCCGACCCTTAGCTCGGAGCTGACTGCGCCGATCGAGGACGGGTGGCTGGACACCGCCTTGGGGGCTGCAATCTCTACGGCGATTGAGCCAAACACCATCCATGTCCTTTGCAAGGCTCGTAACTCCAAGGTGCCGGACTCCGAACCTTCCGCGGCCCTGACAATCGAATCCGATTGGGCGCCGGTCATGGATTTCACCGCCGCGGACATCTTTCAGCACTCGCCCTTTGGCGACATCATGAATTCACTAAAGTCTCTCTCTTTATCAGGAGAGCCCGGGCCAGACTATGGTCAGGAAGGTTGGGATGCGGACGACGAAGAAATTCAAAGCCCATCCACCACCCACTTCGTAGCCACTGTCGATGATTTAACCGACATGCTCGACTTCGACTCCGAAGACATCGACGGTATGGACGACGATGTAGGAGACGACCAAGAACCAGCGCCTACAGGGCGCTGGAAGGCCACCTCGTCATACGATATTTACATGGTGGACATCCCAAAAGATGGGAACGGCGATGGAACAACGGAGGATGACCCCTCCAAGAAACAGCCTAAGCGCCGGCGTCAGCAGTGCCGCTCTAAATCCCGCCACAGCAAAAACGGTGGTTCCGACACGGGAGACAATAACACCCCGGAAAGTGCCGAAGACAACCCCCTCCAGCAGGATTCAGCACAGGAGGATGGAGAAGCCAGCCCTCATGAGAGAGCGGCAGACAGAGAGGTAGAGGACGATAATTACATGCCTCCCTCCGAAGACGAGGCAAGCCTCGATGACGACGAATTTGTCGTGCCTGAGGATCCCGTCGAACAGGAGCGTTTCAACCGCAGGCTTATGGCCACGGCAAGAAGCCTCATGAAAAAGCAGCAACAGCTTAGAGCTGATCAAGATCTGCTAGCTGACAGATGGACTGAAGTCCTTGCGGCCGAAGAGTACGAACTCGAACGCCCCTCCAAGAGCTACCCAAAAAGCAGGCTGCTACCCCGATTAGAGGAGGAAGCACCCAAACCTACATCACCAGCGCATGATGCGGCTGACCGGCCACCTCGTGGCCGTGACAGAGAGGCCTCTCGGCCCTCCACTCAAGCCGCACCCCGGCGCCGCTCAGGAAATACCAAGGCACGGGGAAGTGCGCCAGACCTGCAAGATATATTGGAGGACAAGGCAAGGCAAACAAGATCGATCTACGGATCGCGTGGGCGCCTCACTACACGTGACGACAACCGTCATGCCGGACACAGTAAATCCGGCCGGGCCGAACACAGCAGACAAAACCCATTTGAGATACGTCGTGATATAGCCCAATACAGAGGCGCCGCACACCCACTATGCTTCACAGACGAAGTAATGGATCATCAAATCCCTGAGGGTTTCAAACCCGTAAACATTGAATCATATGATGGCACAACAGATCCTGCGGTCTGGATCAAGGACTATCTCCTTCATATCCACATGGCCCGCCGTGATGATCTACATGCCATCAAATACCTCCCACTCAAGCTTAAAGGACCAGCTCGGCATTGGCTTAACAGCTTGCCAGCAGAGTCAATTGGTTGTTGGGAAGACCTGGAAGCCGCATTCCTCGACAACTTCTAGGGCACCTATGTGCGACCACCAGACGCCGATGACCTAAGGCACATAATTCAGCAGCCAGAGGAATCGGCCAGACAATTCTGGACACGGTTCCTAACCAAGAAAAATCAAATCGTCGACTGTCCGGATGCAGAGGCCCTTGCAGCCTTCAAACATAACATCCGCGACGAGTGGCTTGCCCGGCACCTAGGACAGGAAAAGCCGAAATCCATGGCAGCCCTCACAACACTCATGACCCGCTTTTGCGCGGGAGAAGACAGCTGGCTAGCTCGTAGTAACAACATGACCAAGAGCCCTGGTAATTCGGATACCAAGGACAGCAGCGGCAGGTCACGTCGCAACAAGCACAAGCGCCGCATCAATGGCGATAATGCTGAAGATACGGCAGTCATTGCCGGATTCAGAGGCTCTAAACCCGGTCAGCGGAAAAAGCCATTCAAAAGAAATACTCCGGGCCCGTCCAATTTGGACCGAATACTCGATCGCTCGTGCCAGATACATGGCACCCCCAAAAAACCAGCCAACAACACCAACAGGGATAGTTGGGTGTTCAAGCAGGCAGGCAAGTTAAATGCCGACAATAATGACAAGGGGCTGCATAGCGACGACGAGGAGGAGCCCCGGCCACCGAACAATAGAGGACAGAAGGGCTTCCCCCTACAAGTGCGGACGGTGAACATGATATACGCAACCCACATACCCAGAAGGGAGCGGAAGCGTGCACTAAGGGACGTATATGCGATGCAACCAGTCGCCCCAAAGTTTAACCCGTGGTCCTCTTGCCCGATCACTTCTGATTGAAGGGGCCACCCCACTAGCATCCATCATGGCGGATTCGCCGCATTGGTTCTAGACCCAATCATTGACGGATTTCACCTCACTAGAGTCCTGATGGACGGTGGCAGCAGCCTGAACCTGCTTTACCAGGATACAATGCGCAAAATGGGCATAGACCCATCAAGGATTAAACCCACAAAGACAACCTTTAAAGGCATCATACCAGGTGTAGAGGCCAACTGTACAGGCTCAGTTACACTTGAAGTGGTCTTCGGATCCCCGGATAACTTCCGAAGCGAGGAGTTAATCTTCGACATAGTCCCGTTCCGCAGCGGCTATCACGCACTGCTCGGACGAACCGCATTTGCAAAGTTCAATGCGGTGCCGCACTACGCATACCTCAAGCTCAAGATGCCAGGCCCTCGAGGAGTCATTACGGTCAACGGAAACATCGAACGCTCTCTCCGAACGGAGGAGCATACGGCGGCCCTCGCGGCGGAAATACAAAGCAGCCTCTCAAGGCAATTCTCGAGTCCGGCTGGTAAACGTCCGGACACCGTCAAGCGCGCCCGGAGTAACCTACAACAAGACCGCCTGGCACGTCCCAAACACGCGTAGCAATGCGGCCCCAACCCCAGCCCTCGCAAAATTGTGAAACCAGTACTACGCGTACATAATTACGCTCTGGAAATACCATGGGCATAGGGGGAGGGGCACGACCACGGCAGGCCCAGAATGCGGCTCAACCGCACCAGGGGCTCCCAATTGTGTCATTCTTTTTTTCTTCCTCTTACTTTCAGGACTCCTTTCTTAAGAAGCCCTGTCCGGCAGTAGAATCGCCGAACGCACGATGCAACAGCCAGGAAAGCAGAAATCTACGTCGAGTGTCCAGGTGGTCTCTATAACGAGCAGTATACCTGTTTTACATATCATCCCGCAACTCGCTTCTGGAGGGGGACATGTCAAATAGTCCCGTCCCTTGCTTATCGCACTATTTGTATCATTCTGCTTTTACCGCAGCTTTTTTGAATAAACAATGCATAGCTTTTGCCTATTATTGCACTCCTTTTTTTATCTATATATGTTCACTTATGACATGTTGCATCCGTACGCTTTGGTACGGCCAAATACACCAGGGGCTTAAGTACCCCAAAATATGATGTGATAAGTCCGAACACTTTCACAAGTGCGGCACCGCGAACTTATAACATTATATGCATCGGCTCCGAATCATGTCTTGGGTCAATAGTTGGGTTTTCCCGGCTCCCTTGTTGTGGTACCTTACATTCCGTTATATCGGCTATGGTAGCGCTGGTAGAACCACTGCGATTGTGTCCCGGTTGAGCTGGGTTGAGCACCTCAGTGGAGAAAGCTAAAACTGACCGTCATGATAGGGCGAGAGCCGGTCGCTGTTTGAGAGGTTTTCGAGTCCCTAAAGACTTATGTCGCTTAGAGCTAGGAGTCGGCTTTGTCCGGCCCAGGCGTGGATAGCGCCCCGAATTCGGTCTTCCAAATACTAGGGGCTTAGCCAAAATTTAAAATTATAGAATTTTATGGCTAAGTGAGAGTGTTCAAGCATTATAGTCTGGTTGCCTTGTTCGTTGCGTTGAGCGCCTCCCTCGAAGGATCCAAGAATGGGAAAAAGAGCGCTCAAGTTTATCCCGAACACCCCAGCACTCGTGGCATGGGGGCAGAAGCCGACGACTCGCCATCTCTAAATTTAGTAAACGGCCGCACAGAAGGTAATATTTTAAATTCACAAGCGTTGCTTAACGCATACGAACAAGTTTTCAAGCGCACAGGATAACAAATGCGAGTTTACTCAAAAATTACATCTTTGGAGCATTCACCCGCTATAAGGCGGGCACCCTTCAGGACGCCCTCATAATACATCTCAGGCTTGCGATACTCCCTGCCCAGCGGTGGAGCGTCCGTCACAAGCTTCTCAGCGTCCATCTTGCCCCAGTGTACTTTAGCATGGGTAAGGGCCCTACGGGCACCTTCGATACAGACGGAGCGCTTGACGACTTCAATCCACGGACAGGCGTCCACCAGCTTCCTCACCAGCCCGAAGTAGAGCTCGACCAGCTGCTTCAGCTGGTCGCTCAAGGGCACCGGGTGTCCGGCCTCAGCATACTGAGACCAGAACACCTTCTCCGTCGAGCTCCCATCCTCGGCCCGGTAGAATGCGGCAGCGTCGGACACACTGCGGGGCAGATCTGCGAATGCTCCTGGAGAGCTCCGGATTCGGGTAAGTAATAGATAATTCACTTTCACGTGCTTGCTCTGCATGGAGAATGCCTTACCCGCCGCTATCTTCTTCATTGCCTCAATTTCCCGGAGAGCTTTTTGGGCTTCGGCCTTAGTGGCTTTGGCGCTCTCAAGAGCCGAGGCGAGCTCGGACTCTCGAGTCTTTGAGTCACGCTCCAAACTCTCGTGTTTTTCCACGAGAGCCTGGAGCTCTTGCCGCACCTCCGTCACCCGCGCCTCCTGCTTCTCTCGCTCGGTGCGCTCCGCGGCCGCATTGCTTTCGGCCTTGGACACCGCTTCCTTCAGGGTCGCCACCTCGTTTGTGGCCCCTGCAATTCTCACGTTATTCCTGCTATTTTTTGCAACCACATCTTTTATATACTTCCATAAGGTATTACTTACCTTCCTTGTCCTCGAGTTGCTTTTTGGCAAGGCCGAGCTCGTTCTCGGACCGCTCGAGGCTCTGCTTCAATGCATTGACCTCCGCAGTCAGTGCGCAGAGGTCAGCAGCGCAGCCTGCATTCCCCATATTGACATACTTATGTTAGACTCATGCGTACATCTTTTTAGATCCCCAGTTCGGCTTTTCTTTCCGAACACCAAACTGAGCATCAGGGGCTACTGTCTATGCTGTAATATTTTTACATATCTTAAATACATACCTCAAAGCCTGTTAGAAGGCTGGCACAGGCTTCAGTCAGCCCGCTCTTGGCGGACTGAACTTTCTGGATCACCACACTCATAACAGTGCGGTGCTCCTCGTCGATGGAGGCGCCGTTAAGCGCCTCCAGCAAATTATCCGGTGCCTCCGGTTGGACGGAGGTCACCGGTGTCGCAGTTCCGCCCTTCTTACGAAGGGGCCGCCTGCCGGACTCCGAAACCACTGAAGGTTCTGGTACGGAGTCCGACCCAGGGCCGGACTTAGAGCCCTTTGGGGTTTGATCCCCCTTGTGCCTGAAGTCCGGGAGGATGCCTTGCGGCGCCTCCTGGGCCTCCTCCTCCTGGTTGGGCCCCTTTTCGGACCCCACCTCGGCGTCATCCGCAGCGCGAGGAGAGGAGGCAGCCGGAAGTGAAGTGCTATTCATGTCCGATGAAGCCAGGGAGCCGCTTGTTGAAGCGTCGAGCTCATCCTTGGGCGGGCTGCAGGGTTATATTCGACGTTAGGATATTCTATACAACAAACGAAACGCCATGAGTTATTCTGGTATCCAGACACTTACGATGTCGCCAGGGGCTTAGGCCTCGGCGGCCATTCCTCTTCGCCGTCATCGGCGTTGGTGGAGTAGTCCGGGAGAAGGGTCCTTCCCTTCTTGGACCCTCCGGCCTCCCCAGTTGGGGCGGCCTTCCTTTTCTTCTCTCCCCCCACTGGGGGAGAGGCCTCTTTTTCCTTCTCCTCATCTTCGCCGGAGGAGTCCGCCTCGGAGTCATCGGACGATGAGTCCGATAACACCTGGCGTCGGGAACTCTTTCGAGTTCCCGTGGCCTTCTTCTCCGGCACCACGTGAGGCGCCGGAACCAGCAGCCCCGTCAATCGGCGTCCGTTGGGTCTTCTGGCAGGGGAGCCGGACAGTTAACCTGCCCGTACTTCTTCTGCCAGGCCTGTCAAAGGTAAGGGAGTTTAGATCCCGCATAGAGTCAAACTATGAAAAATAAGTGTCCTGTAAAGGGGAAAATAGCTTACCTCGCTGGCTTGACGCTGCGAGCTGAATCCGCGATCTTCGGTAGCGGATGCGGGAGCCTCGGCGCCCTTGAACAGCACCTTTCAGGCATCTTCGTACGTAGTGTCGAAGAGCCTGCTCAGGGTTTGGTGTTGTGCCGGATCAAACTTCCACAAATTGAAGGCCCGTTGTTGGCACGGGAGGATCCGACGGATGAGCATGACCTGGACTACGTTGACGAGCTTGAGCTTCTTGTTCACAAGGTTTTGGACGCAGGTTTGGAGTCCGGTTAGCTCTTCCGAATTACCCCATGTCAGGCCCTTCTCTTTCCAGGAGGTGAGCCGTGTGGGTATGCCAGATCGAAATTCGGGGGGCGCTGCCCATTCAGGGTCACGCGGCTCGGTGATGTAGAACCACCCCGGTTGCCACCCTTTGATGGTTTCCACAAAGGAGCCCTCGAGCCATATAACGTTGGGCATCTCGCCCACCATGGCGCCTCCGCACTCCTCCTGCTGGATGCCCACCACCTTCGGCTTGACATTGAAGGTCTTCAGCCATAAGCCGAAGTGGGACGATAAACGCCGAGATGTTGAGGATGAAGTTCGGGGCCAGATCGTGGAAATCCAGGCCGTAGTAGAACATGAGCCCCCGGACAAATGGGTGGAGTGGGAAGCCCAGTCCGTGGAGGAAATGGGGGAGGAACACCACCCTCTCATGGGGCCTGGGGGTGGGGACGAGCTGCCCCTCGTCTGGAAGCCGGTGCGCAATGTCGTTGTGCAGGTATCCGGCTTTCCTCAACTTTTTGATGTGCCCCTCCGTGATGGAGGAGGCCATCCACTTGCCTCCCGCTCCTGACATGGATGGAGAAGGTTGAGGTGGGATGTGCGGACTTGGGCGCTGGAGCTCGAGTGCGCGGAAATGGATGAGCAAAGGAGGAAGAAGGCGTGTGTGAAAAAGTGGATCCTTATCCCCTTATATGGACGGACGAAGCTATGCGTCCCCACCAGTCTGGTAAAACTCGCTTATCTCCCAAGCGCCGTAATTGATGGCGCGGTTGGGTTACCCACGCCCGTATTGATGAGAATCCCGGAATCAGGGGACATGATCTCTGCTCTGACAAGACGTGCCAAGGAAACCGCCTCGCTAAACGTGCTGAGGTGGGACAGTAAAAACGATTCGAATAAAAGCTTGGCCGTGGTGTGATGCCACGCCACGGAATACGTCAGCAGATTGAATTTGTGTAAATATTATTCTCTCTACGGTGGTATGTGGAGCTTATCTTGCAGAGCCGGACACTATCCTTGTGTTCAAAATCTTCTATGAAGTATTCGGAGGAGGAACCCGCCTTGCAACGTTGAAGACAATATGCGCGTCGGACTCGTCGTCATTGAAGCCTGGTTCAGGGGCTACTGAGGGAGTCCTGGATTAGGGGGTGTCTGGATAGCCGAACTAGCACCTTTGGCCGGACTCCTAGACTATGAAGATACAAGATTGAAGACTTCGTCCCCTGTCCGGATGGGACTTTCCTTGGCGTGGAAGGCAAGCTTGGCGATACGGATATGTAGATCTCCTACCATTGTAACTGACTCTGTGTAACCCTAACCCTCTTCGGTGCCTATATAAACCAGAGGGTTTTAGTCCGTAGGACGAACAACAATCATACCATAGGCTAGCTTCTAGGGTTTAGCCTCTCTGATCTCGTGGTAGATCTACTCTTGTACTACCCATATCATCAATATTAATCAAGCAGGAGTAGGGTTTTACCTTCATCGAGAGGGCCCGAACCTGGGGAAAAACATCGTGTCCCTTGTCTCCTGTTACCATCCGCCTAGACGCACAGTTCGGGACCCCCTACCCGAGATCCGCCGGTTTTGACACCGACAGCTGGTGCCTGTAGATGAATGGGGGATGGCTGGATACAGTTTGTTGTACTAAATGTTTGGTAACCTCAGTTTGCAGCAAGCCTTATCACAGTGCCTATTGTATATTCCATTTGGTTTTCCAACTCAATTTGTATTCTGATGGTAAGCTGCATGGCATCAAGTATTTCTGCAAAATTAGTAATTTGGTAGCAGTACATAATTAGAATTGTGGCGCGTGGCTTACTATGTAATGCTATTAGCAGGATGGTCTGTGGCATCAGATTTGACAGTAGTCTGCAACGGTGGAAAGGTGTACAAAGAAATTGCTGATTACCATGGGACGCGGTGCCGGATGTCGCTCGTGGAACTGATTGAAGACTGAAGAAGGTTCGCCTCTCTGGATGGATGGATGCGGAGGATGATAAAGGAGGTCCAAGGTGGGAAATATTGCCGGCAACAGCGAGCCATTGATGCAGCCGCTTCCCGGTGTCCCTATTTGGCGAGCTGGGCACCGGAAGTCATGGAAGCACGCACCCCGGGGGGGCTGTAGGAGGCACGGCGGTCACGGATGCGTACGGGGCGCGAGGAGCCGATGGACGGTCGCGGATGCGCTCGGGGCGCGTGGAGCCGATGGACGGCAGCGGTAGGGAGGGCCGCGGGTGCAGCGGCACGGGGCGGTCCTCGGGGCTGTCGGGCGGCAGAGGCAACGGGCGGGGCGCCCCGGAGCCGGGCGGAATTCTTTCAGATCCAAGGGCTTATTTGTAAAACTGAATCATTTCCTAGATATAATCACTTAAAGAGGGACTGCGGGTGCAATTTCCAGAAAACAAGATGACCTTTTTGCAAAAGTGTCGTGATCCAGAACCGAATCATTAGTCTTTATTAGTACAGTGCCCGTACGTTGCCACGGGCTCTTGACAAAGTTTACAAGAGTTACATGTTAAATTTCATATGCATAAACAATATAACACGAACACAATTACTGAACAATTGAAGTCCATTTTGCAATGAAAATTGATAACAAAAAGAAAGACTAACGACATGTCCATGTAATAAACTGAGCGATGTTTCATCTAAACATCTATTACAAAATTATCAATATCTAGATGATGCACTTAAAAAATTCTTTAACAATATCAGGAAAGTTGTCTTTAGCTTCATTCCCACGGTGTTTGTCACTCATACATCCAAGCAGCGCCCAATAGACTCCGCAAAATCTAACCATGCAACCAGCTCAGGCTCCCCAAAATTTGGGCCACCCGCGATGGCCAAAATGTTATAACAGGCCGTACTTGTATAAAGTATAGAAAACAATGATTCAGCTAAGTAATGTAACATATCTACTTTGACACGCTTAAGAAATTCATGTATAACTTAGATATGTTGTCTTTGGTGTAATTCACATGGTATTTAAGCAAGTGTACAAAGATTATAACTATCCCACACGAGCAATATATGTCGTTAGCATGAGGCTATTATGTGCAATATGTAAGAATATGCATTATAAAATACTCACCGTCGCAAAATGGATGAAGCAATTAGGTAGATGAATACACTATCACTGATCATTATCTTTGATGTTATTACAAAGAAATAATACAAGTAATGATTTTCAAGTATTCAACTGTCCTCGCTCGTTGAAATACCAACCAATGATTTACATGTCAAAGTTAATATCTTTAGAATACCAACCAGTGATTTACGTGACCATATAAATGTAGCTTCAAGGGCGCAGGCATAATCTATCACGCGTGAGTCAAATTAGTTACAACCAATAAAAATGAAATGATCATAACCACAGTGAAATTAAGTATCTCGTGGGATGACCTTTTAAAAAAATATTGCAATGCTTTAGTTTGGGCTTCAGCAGGAAACTGGAATATAGCAAACATACACAGGCTCCCCTATCTGTTATATAAAACAGTTCAAAGAAATCTGTTATATAAAAAATATTCTAAAAAAATGTTCGGAAGTTCTCATAGGAAGATGTGCACACCACCATCGGTGGCTGTGTAAACAAAATATGGCAATTGTTTCTTAAAAATGCGATAACGTTTTCTCGAAATAATTTGATATACAATGAAAAAATTGCAGTTATCCTAAACAATATGGCGCCCTTTTCTTTCTAAAAGAAAGATACCCTTCAAAGTAATACATTAACTATGTAGGAAAAAGTGGTAATTGTTTCAAACAATTTGGTAAGTGCTCCTAACATTTGATCATTATATAAACAACACAAGTAAACTGATGGTATTTTTTTAAGGCAATACACCAACATGGTGTTTTATATTTCAGGCTCAAATATGGATGCATCGTTTGCCAAAACATCAACAAGAAACCCGGAGGCTCCGATTGCCAAACAATGGATCGATCGCACCCCGCCGTGCTAGCTAAAACGTCCGTCGCCGTGTTGGCCTCTATATGACAATGATTAAAAGTAATAGAAGAAAATTTTCAACTAAGGAAGGAACATTCTTCATAGATGGCCGCTGGTGGTCCTAGCAAATTACCCCCATTGACCATTATGTCAATCAACTCCATACAATCAGCTTCAAGAATTACGTTATGGCAGCCAATGGTACCCGCCAAAATCAGGCCATCCTTGAGAGCTTGAACTGATGATATGATAATACGTACATGCCCTAAAAAGTTATTTATGTGGTGATGGATGCTTATAGGACTGACTGGCATAAATAAGAAAATTGATGGCCTACTACCGATAACATGATGATGCTAATTGGCAGTCACGTACTGTACATAGGAGAGCAAGGAGAGGCAAGCCTCGCAACAATCTTGCAAAGCATAGTCGTAGTAGACTGCAGCGAGGGATGCAAAATGAACACCAGAATGCACAGCATGTGGAAGAGATTTTTGTTTCTTTGTTTGACGACTGCTTATGTGTTTGTCGTGCGATGCACCGGATGGTTCGAATACGGCGCTGCTGCACAGTATGTTAAAAAAGTTTCTAGAAAAAGAAAAAGCAAACTTACACAGACTCCTGTCACTGCCTCACTCTCTTCCTCTCTCGGCGCCGTCACCCGGCGGTTCGATCCCTCCGCCGCCGTACGACCTCTCGCGCCACTGCTAGGCACCGAGCCCACGCACCCGTAGATCTGCGACCCTCGGCAGTCAGATTCGACTTGGATGGGCAGAAGAGCTCGCTGTCTGGATCTAGGTGGCACTACCTCCCTTAGAGTTGGTCGTGCGAGAAGCTGTCACACATCTTGCGGCCTGCCGCCGCCGCAGGTCAGCTGCTCCCGCCGGCCGCATGCCCCACTCCCCGGCCGCCGCGCTCCGCTGTGGCGCTGCTGACCCTCCTTCTCGTCGCTTGGTGGCCTCATATCCCTGGTCGCCCTTCTCATTTGCATCCAGCCACAGCTCTGCCTCCTTCCTCGTGCCGCTCGAGCTGTTCCATTGAGGCTACAAAGCAGTCTACTACTGGTGAGTTTCCATATTCTGACATGGTGGATTCCTGATTACTGTTTGGTTGTCTATTTCTTCGTTTTATGTGGTGTTCGTTTAGGTTATATATAATCTGTGTTCTTCAATTCGTTTGATGTTGAATGGATCTGAATGAATGAATGGGGGAATTACCTGATGAAAATTCAGGCTACATGAGCGTCTATGCATTTTTATTCAGAGTTCAGGCAGCATCAATTACTTAGTAATTGATTCAGACAATTGGTCCATACTCAAAAGCTATCCTCGTGCTTGTTCAGACGTTCAAGCGGTCCAGTGTGTAGTACCAAATCAACTGAGTGATACATGGTGAACTATTAATAAATGTTGTTCGACAAGAAAACTGAAAACAATATACTCCTACATGATATTTGATTTCCGTTGGTTTCATGAATTCTTGCTGATAGCTATAACTACTAATTTCTCTTAGGGTGATAATTATTAATTTTTGGATATACATGAACTAATGAATACAACCTCTAATATATTTGTACTGTTTGATTTGCTTCGTATTTGTCTCTTAGAGAACAGAAAATAGCAGTAGTGAAGGCCCTAGAGCAACCACCTGTAAAAAAAATTAAAAAGAAGGGTAATTGGTACTAAAACAAAAACGTTCCATGTAATGTGAATCTGGAGCTTACGTAGCTTGAGAGTTTAGAACTTTAGAAGTAGAGTGGAGTTTGGAAGTTAACTGAAGTCGAGGGTGGGGTGGAGCTCTCTGAAACACACCCTAAGCCTAAAATGTAGTGATCTACTATATGATTATAATTACCTCACTCCAGAGTTACACAGTGGTATGTAGATACCAGAGGCATCTCATACCTAGCTTTTCTAGTATATAAAAGCATATCAGTACCCTTTTCACATTAAAACTGGAGCACTGAGATCTTACGTTATTTGAAACTGGCTATCAGGCTTCAGGGCCTCACATATTCTCATGGCGCTTTCTGAAGTGTAACTCTGTAAGTTACTAAGTTGAAATCTGTTCTGTCAGCACTATTTTATCATGTATGATATTTTTTCTTTCTTTCCAAGAAATTGTCTCTTTCCTTGTTTTGGAACTGATATTTTATATGGTTGCTTGACAGTATGAGCCAGAGCTATTTACTGGTCTGATTTCTCCTGGGTATACTCTGCTTTCGGGTGTCTGATCTGATGACAAGAATATTGTGTCGACGGTCAACCTGGACTGTAAATTGGAACTGGAAGCAATAGCTCTCCAGGCACGCAATGCAGAGTATAACCCCAAGGTAAAATCATTATCCTAATGCATTCTTCATGATGTTTGCTTTTTCTCTTATTGGGCTTGTGATGCTATAGTTCCAAAAACATCCAAATTTTATCACTTTGCTAGCATCCTTTGTGAATCCTGCTGTGTAGACGACGGATAGCCTGGTAAAAGAGTAGAGACTTTGTACATGGGTTCTTTTGTGTACCCTTCTGAATTTGTGCTCATTCGCTGAGAAAATAGAGAACAATAGCTTACTAAATAGTTTTGATCCAATGGTGAGTTGAGACTCTCTACCTGACCACCTTTTTGGCTTTAGCATGAGGTAAGGTTATTCGAACATGTAAACGGTCAACTAATAAGCTGAAGGGTTATACCACACAAAAGTTATTATACGTGGATGCTTTACGACAATCAAACAATGAACTTAGGGAATCTACAACTAAAGCATGCTTGACATCCACCTTAACAAATTTTAGACATGTAAGCACAAAAAAAGCATACAAGACTACTGATTAGTCCTTGCATACTGGTATGTTGTACACTCTAGTGGATCCCCTAAAGGGACATATTTCGAATGTAAGTTTTAGAAAATAAAAAGGAGGCAATTATTATTGGTTAACCCTACACCTACCTATGGAACGAATGTAAGGTTATTATATGTCTCTGTACAAGCATGGTTAGTTCTCAAGTGCACATAAAAATTCTGACTTGGATGAAAACATGCAGCTAAGAAAAAGAAAAGGAACAAGTTATGACTTAGGAACAACATATTGCAGAAAAGACCAATGCATTCTCAAATTATTTGCTCCTTCTGAGCTAAAAACTCCCTGCGGAGCAAATGATCGAGTTGGCCGTAGGAAGGAACACACTAAAACATGTCAAGAAAAGTGCATTGGTAAAAACAAAACAAAAAGAAAATATATGAACAACCAGGATGGGGTTAATGGTTTGGGAGCTGAGAGAGTTGATGGGAGGGACAACCGGAGAAGCAAACCTAGCAGAAATTCGCATCTGCTTTTCCAAGATGATTTGCTGCTCGGTGCATGATCATCATCATGCATCCACTGCAAAGGTCATCGATTCTTATATGCATTCAATTTCTCCAAGTTCAAAAGGTAGTTCTATATAATCACTAAACAGAGGCACTAACGTGATACTGAATTTATAGAATAAGTGCAGACCCTTTGTTGAGTCCTCTGCAATCTCAATACTCTGGATCCAACTAAATGTTCTTGTCTTGCCCTGCAAATATATACATGATTCGGTCTATTTTCAGAAATTAGGATTTCTATTTTCTATGCGATCCACGTAGAACATGAGGAATCACCTAAGCTTAGTTGCTATATCGGAACATTCACTAATGCAGTTAAATATCTGTACAAATATAAAGAACGTGAACTTACAACTTCATGGTTCAGTATATGGACAAAAAGACCCATGTCTAGAGATCTAGAGAGAGAGGAACTAAAGGCAAACCATGAACCACGTCCAAATCCTTGCTCTTGCTACGATTCGTGTTCGACCCACTCCTTGCATGCACCAACGACCTCATCCATGAGACAAGGGGGCAAAGAGAGGGGGAGGAAGATAGAGACAAACCTGAACGGCCTCAACCTTCTTGCTCCTGCTGCTCCAACCAGCAAGTCTCCCTCCACGGCCGACCCCGCCCACATTCGCCACTGCACCAACTCCGCTGCTTTCCCCATCAAGGCAGAGCTCATGTGCGCGTCTTGTTCGGAGGGGCTCTCCGAGGCCTCGAGGTCCTCATCAAGATCTCATCCTCTGAGTACTTCACCCCATACTTTTCGCCTATTGTTCTGTACACCTGAATCAACATTCAAAACACAAGCCATATTAATCAAACCACCATATGCATACCCAATTAACAGAGGAAAGGGAGATTTTTATCGGTAATTTGTTATGCATGGAGAAACAAATCCACACAACCCAGAAATGAACAGCAGAAACAAATCTGCCCAGGTTCTCACAACCCGAATCTCCGAACATACACGAACGGAACGGGCTACGGGAGCACGGATCAGGTCGATCCAAATGCCACACATTGTCTCAGCGTGTGCACCGCATAGAAAACATGCAAGCCTCCGTCAACCATGGGAACAGCCAGCAGAATCGAGTGGAACAAATAGAGGAACATGAATTGGAGCTGTGGTATATGGGGGAAGGGCATAGGCCGACCTGGGCCATGGACTCGGTGGGGGCGAGGATGGTGCTTGGGGCGTCGACGAGGATGGCCTTGTGTGTGATGTCGTCGTAGATGCCCCGCCGGTAGTCGTAGTACTCCCGCGCGCCCATCGGCTCCCACCTCGCACCGCCCGCCCCGACGACCGCCTCCGAGGGCTCCACTGCGGCCGCCGGCGCGCTGGAGCCGGGCCGCCGCCGCCACGGTGGCCGAGCGCAGGGGTGGGTGTGCTGCGCAGGGGTCAGCAGGTGTGGCGGCGTGGCTGTTTGAGGGGCCATCTCAAATAGAGTCAAACATGTATTTTCTTAGTCCTGCTGATCTTGGTTAATTTGTAATAGCTAGACCATCATGTTTGAGGGACATCCCAAGGGTTTGACTCCGAAGAGCGTTGCAACATGCCATATAGCTTGGAAAACATACTAACAAGGGTTAAAATGCAAACAAAAACGTAGTGTCAGTTTACAAGAGCAAGTACTCGGAGTACTTGAAGTATAATCCAGTTGAAGTGTATTGAAACTAAGAAGAACATGCACATGACATCCACGCACCTGATCAATCTTCATGTCAAGCCAATAATCGGTAAACAAACACAAGGCCAACAGAGAAAATCTGAACCAATGCTCCTGCTCCTCGTCCTTCCCGACACAATATCTACTGCTGATTCAAGAAGTTACTCCTTTAGAATGAGGACCTATTTTTTTTTAAACTGAGTTTTTTCACAAGTAGAAAAAGAAAAAAATAACATGTAAGATAAGAATAAAATCTACATCTTGGGAAATTAAGTATACATACAACAGAACTATATTTGTGTGACAACAGTAGTAACTTTGTTGGGAGCTTGAATACAAATATTCATGTTGCTTGTTCCTCAAGCAAATAACAGAAAATGGTTAGAAAAGTTAGGATATGTTCTATTTTCATGTGACATTTAAAGTTATGATCATTAAAAATACATTGTTATGACCTAATCCTGTATGTATTAAAGAAAGAAAACAACCCTGCTTAGTCACCAATCCTAGAACCCTATGATGAAAAATTTGACAAATAACTACAGAAACCAACTATTGTTCATGGAATTTACACCTGACGTCACTATTTGGTTTTAGAATTATTTCATGAGGGCAAAGGTAGAGAATCTATGAGAATCTTTTGAGCTACTCTCAACCTTGTAAAATAGACTAATCTAATATTCAGCACTGGATCAATTTCTCTATAGAAAAAGATTTAAAACCTCCCCAAATGTAGAATGCTAGGATCTCCCCATCAACTGATCCTAAGAGAAGATGCCACTGAGACTCAATACTAATTAAGTAGTCCATACAAATCTAATGCAAACCAAAAACAGATGCATTGCTAGCATATACAAGCATGGGGATAATGAATGGCTGGACATAATCCATCCATCGATGACTCATCCCTTGGTCTAATTACCTTCTGACGTTGAAGGGCCTGATGATGCCGGGAGCGCCGGCTCCACGGAGGACGCAGCTACTGACGCACTTGGAGGTGCACCGAGCCGCCTCAGGCGCCCCCGGGTGCTTGATCTGCTCCGCTTTTCAGTTGCCTTCTGCTGCTTTGGACTGGGATGGGCGTCCTCTGGCCACCGCCGGACCGCCACACCAGCGCACCAACGCCTACATCGTCAGTCCTCCATCCCCCTGGGGTCTTGCCGCTTGAGGAAGAGGGTGAGAGGGGCAGGCTTGGGAAGAGAGAGGGGCTCTACCAGATTCGCCGCCGCCGCCGCCAACGATGTCTTCGCCCGTCGTCGCCATCCTTCTCCTCCGCCCCAACACGGCGCCACCACTGCCCCTACTTCTCCACCCAAGCGGTGACGCCCCAGCCGGTCCAACCACTCAGCGACGCAGCTGCCCCGCTCCCATCCTCAGTGCCCGCAACACGAGTTGGCGGCTAGGGTTAGCCGCAGGGGCGCGCGCAGGGAGGGAACGGTGAGGAGGTGCTGTGCATCGATTGGGGAGACAAGGGTGAGCCGCGCTGGTGGCGGCCGGCGCGTGAGTCGGATGGCGTCGGTCAGAATCAGAGGGGCGGCGGCGGCGGCGGATCTCAGAGGCGGCGAAGGGCTCAGCGGTTGGGGGAGTGACGATAGAACAAGGAAACAGATCGAGGGGAGTCTAGAGGCTGTTTTTTTAGATCGAGGCGGAGAGACAAACGAAAAACCGGAGGTGGGAGGATGACGAAAATAAAACGGAGGTGGGAGGATGACGAAAATAAACCAGCGAAAATAAACCGCGCAGACTATTCACCAACTGCTCCATTAGGAGTATAGACTAGTAGAGTGCCCGTGCGTTGCTACGGGCCAACAAAAGAATTTACTGAAAAAGATACTTATCCTGCAGCAACGACTAATATACACGCAACCACATACAACACGTCACCACCACATACACAACACAAACACAAGGCAGAAAACAAGGGTGGCTAGGAACAACAACACCCATCAATCGACCACCAAGCACACTACAGATGGACCAATCGTTCCGACTGCACCGAGACCTGCACCATAAGCTAGGAACCGAGAAGAGGTGAAACTGCACATCGACGAAGCATGTACTTCAAACTGGTGCCTAGAAGAAGGATATGCCACTGGAGTGTCACCACCGCTCGATCCTGAGGCTCTAGTTTTCACAAGTAGCAACACGAAGAACATGGAGCGACCATGAAGGAACCTTCAAGGAGGTAACGACACCCGCGGATGCAATGAGTCGGCCAGGCAAAAATCAGGCAACTTATGCACATCGACACTCACACACCTTTGTCGAAGCAAGTACTGCCAGACGCCAAAGCACCAGCAGCACCAAGGCCATGCTACGACATACACGAACGACCATGCCACTCGTGTGGTCATGGCAGACAGCCCGCACCCGAGACGCGTGCTCTACTCATGAACACCGCGTCCCTCACCGCCAAGGGCCACCCTGCCTCCAGACAACCCCGATATCATCCAAAGGCCCCAGCTTTGTCCAATCGGCAGCCCCAACTGACGGAGCCGCCAATGACCACGCTGCCTCGGACATCGTCGCATATGAGCCACCAAGCACTCGACCGACGAAAAGCTGAGGAGAAGGTGTGATCTGCACCCACGATCGGTGACCCCATGACATCAACACGTGGTTCGACCATCATCGAAGCCTCCCATCCCTCCAACCGACCTCCCCACCAGACACTGATGTGTTGGCCCGCTGCACCAGCCGGCTCAAATCCACATGAGGCCACCAGCGGCCGCCCACACACCAACGAGGGAACCAAGATGACCACAACCCGCAACCAAGAAATCTCACCGCAAAGCGTAGGCTCCATCCCGTGCCGCTTGCTGTCGTCCAGTCGCCGAAGTCGGAAGGGGCCGCCCGGACTCCAGACAACATGCCTCACCAGATCTCGATTCCCAAAGATGCGCCACCGATAGATGCCCCATGTCTTCTTCATGCCATGAAAGCAAGCCAACACCGCCAACTGAACGCCCGCCCCCACGCAAGCACAAAGCTACCGCTCACACCAGTCATCCTGCACCAGTCTTAGAAGAACCGCCAGTCGGGCTTTGCTTGGTGATGCCCGCCGACATCGGTGGGTGGGATGGGGGGGGGACCGAAGGGAGGGTTAAGCGGCAGCTTGGTTTTTGCTAATAAATTTTGTGTGTGTGTTTTGTATTTTACATGAACTTTTATTTTCTAATATTTTTTATAAGATTAAGAAGGAAAATTAAGTGGATATTGATTCCCGTGGCCTAACAGGGAGATGCGTGTTGGAGATGACACTGTGAAGCTGGGATAGTTTCGGGAGCAGTCACTGCGTGAGGGGGTCGTGAAATGAGGACATACCTTGCATGGCTCGTCTCCGTTCCTTCTGCATCATATGGTCCCTGCAGCTTGTCTCTCCCCACATTCCTTTCCACCACCAGGAAAATCACAGACAACCAGCATTTCTTACCCGTATGCGTATATCACGTATCACCCCGTTCCTTTGAGACATCGGAATAGAAAGACCGAAGAGAGAGCAAAAGCGATTTACTTCTACTGGAGATCATCATTTTCTTTTGCAAGAATTTCAGCTTAACTACATCGGAAGTGAGTGCAATTGAAGTGCTTGCGATTTACTTCTGCGCACACCTTACAAATATTATTGTCAACTTAATTTTCTGATTATAATGTATGATAGAGTTGTTAACTGAGTTGTGCTTCCCACTGTTATTTTTTTTTGGGGTGCTGAATGATTTGAATTCAGATTTCCTTCTCTATTTCAAATCCTGCGGGGACTTAAAAAACATGGCCGCTGGTCCCCTCCCATCCCTCGAGCCAGCCTTCTCACCAGACGGCCGCCCGCACACGAGGCCAATAGACACCCCAGGTCATCGTCGCACCATCAAAGCAAGCCAATGCCGC
The DNA here is from genome assembly GCF_002162155.2 of Triticum dicoccoides. NCBI lineage: Eukaryota > Viridiplantae > Streptophyta > Magnoliopsida > Poales > Poaceae > Triticum > Triticum dicoccoides. Next base: position 55,810,355 of record NC_041389.1, on the reverse strand, counting down.
CGACCAAAGCACCCGGCCCCACGCAAGCACGACGCCCCCGCTTGCTCCAGTCGTACCAAGCAGAGGCGAAGGTCAAAGTGTACCTCCTCATGTAGTACTATTTTACACTTCACCATGAAGTTGGGATAAATAGTTAAAGGTGTTGTAAAATAGTTTTGATGATATTGTACTTTTTTCAAGGAGGCATAGGAGTATGCAGAGAAGAACAGTGTGTTATTCATGGAGACGTCGGCAAAAACATGTGATAATATAAACGCATTTAAGATATATACCCTCCAAGTAGGCTATTTGGTTTCACATAATGCAAAAGAGGAACATAAACGAGTAAAGTTAGCAACATAACAAACCCTATTGATGAACCAATAATTGCTAATTATATTCTTGCAAAATAATCAAGCTAATAACTTGGAAGTGTCCAACATTTGAAGTAGTTGAATATTTTAAGTTTCTTATGATGAATCATCTTATGGAAGCGGAAACTGCATCAGCACTGTCAAAACATAACCATCTCATTTAGAAATTCTCATTCTCAACTGATTCTCGGCAAACAATATGACATTGATGTTTCCATCTTCTCTTGTTTTAACTTCTCGTTACACTTCATATATGTACTGATTTTTTGTCGTCAACACACGTCTAATAATATTTTGTTCATGGGACAGTAAATTAGGAAGAGGTTGCCGAAGCCAACATAATCCTGATAAATAAATTGCTATGGTGTATTATATACATTGAGATGGGGTGACACGCGTACAAGTATGTACCATGTGATGCATGCAAATGATTGAGGCCAAACAGGAATTTTGATTGAAAATTGAGGATATAATGTAAAGCTAACTTATTTCATTGTGTTCCCGCAAAAAAAAGCTTATTTCATTGTGTTATTAACTGTAGGTATTGCACAAATAAATGGTGGTAACAAGTCTTGATCAGAGATGGTGGGGGCAACAAAGAAGTTCTGCCTCTCAATGATGTGCGTTCTGGGAAACCTCCAACAAATCCTTGATCAGAATCCTTCCTGGCCAGGAGGAGCCAGCAAGTATGATAATTCTTCTGGGGGTAATATGAACAGGTTAAGTGATGATGCTTCTCCTTGAGTGGGATTACCGGATTATGCCAGAAATGAGTGTTTTCTCAATTGAGAAGAAGTTTTTCTAGGTCTCCTCTCGATTCTGCATCTTCATGAACAAAACAAAGTCAAAAGACATCTCCATGTTACTTGAAATAAGCCAGAGAAAGAAACTATAGAAAATATGGAGTCGAGTACACGAGAATTTTCTGATGTGTAGAATCTAGAAAAATATGTGTAGTGCAGAACCAGAGGAATCAACCAATTTAGATGACTTGTGAAGTTTTGGGGAGACCTCATGGGTGGACCTGGTAAGGCCTTTGAATCCACCGACATTTTCTCTTTGGCTTACTTCCTTGCTGCAATTGTCCTAACCAAAGAGATATACGTATAATATAACCACACTTAGTCTGGTACAGTAAGAGCTTGAAATACATAAAAGTACATTATCTGTAGCAATAAAAGCACCTGAAGGCAGACGTAGACATGTGCGTACAGGGGTTAACTCAAGTAAAATGGAGGGAGGAGACAGGAGAGTATATCACTCATAGTCGTATAGGATACCTCCAAAGCTACTGAAACGAAAGTTGAATCTACATTCTCCAACATATGCTGCTTCGGTTAAGGCAGTTTATCCCTGAAAAAATAGACAAACTAACCAAAAAAACTTGTTTAGATTGATCCACATACATAAGTAAATGTCGCATAAGAGCTTTGTTAATTTTAGCATACTGGCTTCTGTTGATATAATTCAGCAAGAAGGCGTGTTGTGCAGAACTACATATACTGATATACACAATTAAAATGAAAAGAAAAAAATTCTATAACACCTATTTAGTTCATGAAATTAGCCACTACACTACAAATTGAATACATTCATTAGCAGGATAACACAATGGGAAGTATGTCTTCATCGTAATAAGATATACAATGAACACCCAAGAATGTAAGCATCTGATATATCGAGCGATAACAAATCTCACTACGAGTACGAATTGTACTTTCAAATCAGGCATGCAAATCCGCCAATTTTATGATCTAGCCATCACCTTTGCTATACAAAAATATTATCTATAGGTACTAAGGTACAGGGTAATTATTTAACATTAAGATGGCAAAAAATTACAGTGTCCATTCATTTTCTAATCTATGCAACCATCACAATGTCACGGATTATTGGCCAGGTAAAGTTCTCAATTAGCATCATCAAATCTCTTATCCAAGCGGCACAGATCAAGAACATTTACCTTCAGTCGTATTAGGTAGATATTGCCAGCAAAAAAAATTCTATTTGTGAGTTGTCGTAACCGTGAATATGCTGATATATTTGTTGGCTGGTTTGTTTAAGAAATTCCGGTGCTACTTTAAATTTTCTTATATACAGGAAGATTTAAAGCAAGACATAACAATCTTAATATACTGCACACAAATACTTGTTAGGATCACTAACCGGTATTTTCCAAGGTCTTGGTTTCAGAATAACATAACTGAAATTAGCAAGATATTAGCCTCAAATGTAACAAGAGTTTCTCTTGGCCAATAAATCTCTACTGTTTAAAAGGGGATACAACTATACAAAGGTACATGAATAAAAAAATAGAGACAAGATAACACAAGGCAAAACAGAACCTAAATTATTTGTACCTGTCGATGAAGGTTGTTTTGTTCGACATCATCACCATGGCAGGAGTGAATTGCAAAAAACATCGACATTGAAGGCTAGTGTTGCAGAAACCACACTTCTACAGTTTTGTGCCAAAAAACACTAATTCTGAGGCTAATTTTTTGCAAAAAACACTAGTCATCCGTTTCGCTCGTTTTAATCATGTTTATGACAGCTGGGACCCGCTGGACAGGCTGACTTGACACAATATAACGGATTGCAAATAGACATAATAGAAGGGACTACACTGTAAAAGAGCCTAAGAGGATAAGGTCATTTTTTCACATTAAAAAAGAAGAGGATAATGTTCCATCTTCATCCTCTGACCGTTGACTCATGTCCGCTGGCCGGTGGAGCTCGAGCTTGCCAGCAGCACCTCACCTACAACATGGCCGCCTGGCCGCCGGCACCGCTGCTCGTGCGCACGCGCGGCCGGCGCGGCTGCTGCTCGCTCCAGTGAACGGCTGCTGCTGCTTTCTTCCGTCCTCGTTGCTGCTCGCTCCCGTCCCCGCCGCTGCTCGCTCCCGTCGCCGCTGCTGCTCGTGGCCGGCGCCGCTGCTGCATATGGCAGGTCGGTAGGGAGGCGCACCAGAGAGCTCCGTCGCCGCCGCCCCAAGTCGTGCCCCACATCGGCCTCCGCCGCGCCCGCAAAAGCTGTCGATGTCGGCCATCAGAAGCTGCTGGTGCCGGCCCTCCGATACCCACGGCGGCTGCGGCTCCGGCAGCCGTGAGAGCTGCTGCTCCGGTGGGAAGGGGGGAGCGCTAAGGGCAGCAAGGGCAGGCACGTCGGTCTCTCGTGGGCTGGCCGCGCACGGGGAGGGAGTGGCCGCCCTCCTCCGCCATGGGAGATGAAGGTCTCGAGGACCCGATTACTTTTTTTAGGGGTCATTTTGTAAAACAAAATTGTATCCGGATGTCCTTGGCTTTTTAGTTTGCCATGTCACCCTGTCCAGCGGGACCCACATGTCATAATCGTGCTCAAAATAGCCTAAGCAATCGACTAGTGTTTTTTGCAAGAAATTAGGCTCGGAATTAGTGGTTTTTGGCACAAAACTGTAGAAGTGTGGTTTCGCAACCCTAGCCTTCAATGTCGATGTTTTCTGCAATTCACTCCCATGGCAGTACCCAAGACTCCTAGCAGGTTAAAGAAAAACAATACGTCAGTGACAGCAAGAAGTTGAATTAACCAACCTAAAGTGAAACATCCAGGTTCATAACAGCCTAAATGCTTCCTAGGATGAAACTACAAAACAATCAAGGCTACGGCAGCAACATTACCATTCCACAAGCTGCTATATGCAATGCCACCACCAAGCCAAATCATCTAGCATTGACCAACTCCGGTCGGAGGATTAACATTGACTCAGAACAAAGAAAGGGAGGTGGAATTGCATTACCAGACTGTGGTGGTGTGGAGTTGCTGCCCCGGCAGCATCAGTCCAAGATGAGGTATCCGTGCAAAGTCCGGCGTTGGCGCGCCGACGGCGTCGTTCAGCATGGGTGCCAGCGAGGGTTGGGGTGTAGGCGTCGGTCCGCCTCCAAGCTGTCCCGTCCATCCATGATGGTGCAGCGTTGGCCCTGGCATTCATAAACAGAACTTCCACATGATTGCAGAACTTTTTTTATTGAAAAACTGCAGAAGCCTCACAATAACAAGATACTCCCTTTGTAAATAAATATAAGAGCGTTTAGATCACTAAAGTAGTGACCTAAACGCTCTTATATTTCTTTACGGAGGGAGTACTATTATTTATGATAGGAGAATAATTTTCAATAGTAAGAACCAAGTAAAACAAACATATTACCTCATCAAAGACATCCATGGAATCCACTTGCTGCAAAATTTCCATATAAGCGGGAAGATATCTCTGAAATTCCTCTTCAAACGGGTTGTAACATAAAACATGATGTAGTAGTGAAAATCAAGTGATGAACCTTCAAGATGCTCAAAATCTAGGAATAAAAAAAGAAACATACTTTCAATTTCTATGGGATCCCTCGGGAAGTTCCTTTGCAGTAGAACATACCTTTACTCGAAGATTTCCCTTTTACTTTTCGAACCAGGATGTAAAATCATTTTCAGCGTATTAGTTGTCTTTATCTTCCCCATCAGATCCTGCCACATATACATGAATGAACAAGTGCCATAGTGAATTCTATAAATTACAAACTATTTGAAGGTTGAAGCGCATAAATCAAGTGATTGTTATGCGTGCAATTAGACTGGAGCAGATGATGTACTACCCAAAGCCAAGCCTCACATCATTTGTAGAAACTGCAAGCCAAATCAAACAACAACAAAATTGAAGAGCACCATTTACCTCTGAATGGCAAGCATCCCCTCTTGAAAAAGCTGATCCAAGTTGAGGTAGCCCAAGAATCCACACGCGCTGTGGTGAAGAGGAGGTAGGTTGGCGGCCCCATCGCCTTGTCCACATGCACCGCAGATCCTATGACACCGTCAGCGACAACACGGATCACCGGTAGAACTCTGACGCATGGTGTCGTGCTCGGAATGAGGGAGCTGGGCAAGCGGCCTATGCGTTGCTACAGACGGCGGCCGCGGCGGCCCTGAGAAATTGCAAACATAACATATTACAAAATGGAAGGTAATATAGTAACACCCATATTAGCATCCTACACATGGAACTGGGAAATTGAGGGACATGTACAGTAGCTACAATATCATACTTACCAGTCAGATTAGCATAACCCACCAGTCAGATTAGCATAACCAACATCTATCTAAATGGCAAGAAATTTAGGCTAAAATACTTTAGGATAAACTTGAAGGCAATATAGTAACACCCATATTAGCATCCTGACACATGGAACTGGGAAATCGAGGGACATGTGCAGTAGCTACAATACCATAACTTACCAGTCAGATTAGCATAACCCACATCTATCTAAATGACAGGAAATTTAGGCTAAAATACTTTCGGATAAACTGGAAACATTAAAAGATAGTTCTGCAAGGCTCACCTTAATTGAAAAACTTTGAGCATATTTACATCCTCCAAAGTCTGAATCTCCCCACCTTCCACTCTATGGGCATCGTCTTCCATGCGATAAATGTAACTACTTCGCATGAAAGCTAGAATATAAACTCCGAACAGAAGCTTAGAATTAACATGTTCAAATCCAGTGATGGACAAAAGGTTCATGACTTTCACAAAGACAACTCTTGTGTGCAAGAAGGGGACGCATGCGTTGCTGCTTCTTTGTTTGTCTGATCAGTTTGTGCTAGGACTGGACTGAAGAAGAGTTCATTTAGATTCAGATCCTAGAACCTTGCTTGTTGTAGAACCCCTCTCTGAGTCTCAATTTTTTTTGCAAGAGCGGTCATTGTACATCATAATTTACCACGTGATTCATCGAAAAAAAGGAAGGAAAAATGTCATGCTTCGAACATAATATAACTGAATATCACATTGTCATATACAGTAGGGATTATAAGACGCATAGCTCTAATATCATCATTTTGCAGAAGGAAAGGCTTTAGACTTTTAGTCCATTAACATCGAAAGATAACGCCCACAATAGAAAAGAAGTGGCTTACATTTAGAGAAGTAGTACATGAATAAAAGGGAAGCAATATACATAGACGGCAAGATATTATGTGACACACACACACACACACACACACATCAGGTTTCTGATGGTTATATATAAAAGAACTATGTGGCGTCATGTTATTTTTATCAATTGAGAAAGCCACAACCTCGTGGGAGGATGATCCGTGAGCCACCGCAGCTAACCGCTACAACAAGAGAGGAGCACAGTAGCACGACAACCTCCGGTGACCCGAGTGTAATGGAACTAACCTGATACTGACGACACTGTCAGGTTCCTTGAGGCACGACAAAAGCAGCCGAGGTGTGGTCCTGCTAGCTGGGTCTCCTAGGCTGCGGAATGGTGTAGCAACGGGAAGGAGCCTGCGCTGCTGGACCCGGAGGTTGACTCAATGTGGCATCTGGCCGTGACGCCGGCGGGGACAAAGGCGAACCTAGCCGCACGGTCGATGCAGGTGACGTCGCCGGGGACAAATCGCAAGTTACCTGCAGCACAACAAAGACACAAGTATGTTCAAATCATAAGTCCAGCAAGACTGGCCTCAAGAATCGAGGGAAGAGGTAAGGGGAGCATGAACTAAGATGGAGAGAATGTGGGAGAGCATCGGGGCGTGGCCGGCTGCCAGATCGGCACCATATCGGGGACGGTTCAAGGCCAGGAGCTCCGGTGAAGAGGAAGGCAACGGGGCAAGACCGATCATACATACATGCTGGAAGCCGAGTCAGGCAAACCGTCGAACGGCTGGGAGGTGGTCCTGACGGCCCTAGACTCAGGCCGAGGCAGCTGAAGGCTGAAGCATGGCCGGTCGCCACAGACGGCACGCCCGGCCCTGGACTCAGATGGGGATCGGGCAGGTGCCGACCTGATCTTGCGTGGAGTACTGGAGGCCGCACTCGATCGTCCTGCAGCCGCCGTCCGCGGCCGTGTCCACACAGGCCCAAGCGCACCGGTACTTGGGCTTGCCGATCTCGCGATCGATGACGCACTGCATCACCACCACCAGCACACAGAGGAGGGTAAGGCACGGGTGGCAGAGGTGTCCCGCAGGGATCGCCGACGGCGAAGGTTCGGCGGCGCAGGGATCGAGGGCGCTTGATGTGCGAGCGAGGGCGGCGGCGAAGGGATCCTGGATGGGGAGGTTCGAGGGCACTCTGATGGACGAGACTTGCCTGCTCCCCGCGTGTGTGCCCATCCGTGCTCCCGCATATGTGGCATGATTTGATTGGAACAAAATAAGACCTGGCCCCATCTCTTTAAAATCAGGGAAAGATGATTAGAATACAAAGGAAAAAGAAAAAAAAAGACCATATGATAAAATGGGAGTATGGATGAGAGCATGGGAAAGGGAGCAGGCAAGCCGAATCCTGGTACGTCAGGCCTTTCCTCGTGCGAGAATTTTCTCCTTTTCCCGATTGGTTTGTGTCAAAACTTATCACGTGACGCACACAGCAGCAATGGGCCGGCCCATTAGTGTACACACAGCCCGCGCCCGTAAATAGAAATTCAAGAAAAAATAATGCACGACGAGGGATCGAACCCAGCTCCTCACGCTCAGAATGCTAACCACTAGACTAAATAAGATTTGGTGTTTAATTAGCAGCACGAAATTTGATTTAAAATTAAGCTCGCAGTCGCGTGAGATACTGAGAGAAAAAGTTTTTTTGAAAAAGTGAATATATTTTAGAAAGCAGAAATTTTGCAAAGTTGGTAATAAAAAAATGAAACTCGAACTTTTTTTAAGAACAAATTTTTTTTTTTGAAACCTGACTATTTTGTAAAACAGAAACAAGTTCTAAAACTAGGAGGTACTGTTGTGATTATGTTTTGAATTTGCAAACATTTTAAAAAACAATTTTTTTAAGCTTTCAATTTGAAAAGTCTTTCCCACGCAAAACAAGAATTTGAAAAGTCAAACAGTTTTTTAAAACAAGATTTTAAAGAACCCGGGAGGTACTGTAGCTAAATTGTTTTAATCTATACCTATTAATAAAACTTGGCGAGTTTTTTAAATATGCCCACCTGATGCATTGTATTAGTTCAATTTATTAAACTAGGGATGTGGAAAGAATCTTTTTCTCTGTCACGTCTTCACATACGACCAGTCTCACTCGGCCCAGTGACTCCCGTGAAAATACATGAGGAGTCCAACTAAGGTTTCATGGTCTATCTAACACAAACTACTCAATTTACATGATGACACACTTATATTATGTGCAGGGATTTTCCCTATTATATTAGCTAGATGATAAAAAAAAACTTTTTTCAACGCTCTTGATCTTCGTCGGACACGAAGGCGGATCAACAATCCAGTTATTGGACCTGACCAACCTTGGAGAGTGACAACTGGTGCTGCGACCATCGGCGGCGAGGACGGCAAAGATGACAAGCGGAAATATGTGTCTGATGTTATATTGAAATGGAGGATGCCGACCTAAGGATGAGGTATTAGTCATGTTTATTATGTTATGGGCACGAGGGTGAGGTCTTTAGCCATGCGTAATGGGTAAGGGCATGTGAGGACTGTTTTCTCCCGTTGCAACGCACGGGCATATTTGCTAGTTGGTACCGTCGGACGGAGGAAACAACGAAAAATTAGTACTGACGGACGGGCGAAACAACGACGGACGAAATTTACGATGGTACGAAGCAATAGTCCTTTTATTATTAGAGATAAAAAATATAAAAAAGAAAAAAGAAAAGATAAAGATAAAGGTTAGGTCCAGATAAAGATTTGTATTGGCCGAGCGGACGAGCGTGTCATGTTTGGTGTTGGGGGCGTCGGTGCGCCTGAAGCGGCCTACACATTAGTGTGTGGTCTGCGGCTTACGCATTAGTCCAGGCGGTCATTTTTAAAAAGAACTAAATAGACAGCTATGATTGAAGATGAATAGATCAAAAAATTTCTCGCAAAAAATAAATAAATCAACCGGTCAAAGTCCACTTAGACCATGATTAAAAAATAAATATTAATAATAAAACTAAAGAAAAAAGACCAAGGACATCCTAGTTCGGGGAATTTGGCGCGTATGTGGCGTTGCGGTGTTGCTTCGGCGTGAGGAGAGCCCATCGCTTGCGGATCTCTTTGGCACGCATGTAATTGGACTACGACATGGTCGGCACTGGAATGCGGTGGAGGTTGAGTGCCAGCCGTGGGGAGATTCACGTCCGGCCACGACAGCGGGACGCGGTACTCCCAGTGGTACTCCGCGCGGTGCACCCGGATGTACGGTTGGTCGCGTGGTCGTGCCCTCCCCACGGCACCAACTTGAAGTCGTCTGGCCTCGCGATGAGCCGACCTCATGGTCATGCTTGCCCTTGCCCTTGCCGAAGAAGCTCATAGTGACAGCGTGGCTAGGGTTTGTGTCGACCGGCGTGGGAGCACAACGGTTCGTCTCGTGTCCATGTGGACGCAAATCATGTGCAAATTTAGGCCAGAAATGCATTCAGACGGACAACGAACGGACATGATTTTAGTTTGGGCCAGCGAGCTGGGTGAATGTTTTTGTCCATTTCAACACAAACAGGTATGCACGGACAAAATGCGTTCGCGTGTTGGAGTTGTCCCGAATCGGCCACAATTATGGACACTTTTTAGCCATCCAATGTGGGTCATCTAAAGTGTTCAAAATGATTATCTGAAATCCCACAAATCAACATATTGATTTTCACTACTAGGGAAAAGCCTAGCAGCAGCGCGGGTTTTAGGCCTATCAGTAGCGCGGGCAGGAGCGCTACTGATAAGGCGCTACAGCTAAAGCTTAGCAATAGCGCGCCTAGATCCACGGTACTGCTAAATTGACTTAGTAGTAGCGCTTCTTCAGAACAGCGCCACTGGTAATTAGTAGTACCGCTTCTCGTTTCCCGCGCTACTACTATTATTTAGTATTTTATTTCTTTTTTATTTCATGTTGTATTCATACACCTTTACACAAGTTTTCATACAACAGGAATTTAGAGATTGTTTTTATTTCATAATGAGTTATTACATCACGGGGTGAAAGAACCGTGGACTAGTTTCAAGTGAATGTCCATCCACTTGAAACTAATCCGCGGTTCTTTCACCCAATGATATAGTATCATCATCATCATCATCATCATCATCATCATATCATTAACAACTTATCATCATAATACATCATTGTCATATAACACCTCCTTAAGATCATCGTTTTCATCAATGACATCACATAGCAAATTGGTCACTAGTCGTAATCACAAGTACTCCTCATTATCAACTCTAACATATTACCACATAATAAATATATTGTACCTCATAGGAACTACTACATTCGATTAAGACCTACTACATTTTCTAAGGTAAAATAGCAAAAAACAAGATAGCCCCTGACTCTCCATTATGGAGAATGGAGATTAGCCTGTCTCTAATTCTTGCCTTTCGCTGAATGTTACTTACAAGAACCTCCTTACGAATGTCCATACATTTCTTCCATTCTTTGATGAACATGTGTTCACCGGTTTTAAAAATCCGATATGCACAGGTGAGCTCCCTAGATTTACCTGGCAGTATGTTCAGAACTGAGAGACGACCATTCAGAGACATCAGATGAGGCACACAATCCATCGGGAGTTTCTATTGAAAAACATAATAATAACTTCGTAGTTAGCAATGATGTACTAGTTTTAGAAGTATGCAAAAGATGCACAGATGTCGTAATAGTAAAAAATCTTACCAGGGTATCTCCAGAGAAGTTACCGTGGTTCAACACATGCACTAGTGGCACGTATTCACCATAATTTGGAGGAGTTCGATAATAGTTATTGTAATTCTCAAGAAGAGTACAAAATGCGATCAGATGATTTTTCTCCTTATACGTTAATTCGGTGCCATCGATGTTGTGGGTTTTATCTACCATCTTCCGCACAGTCTTTGAAGAATCAAAATAAGCTGTCAATGGAAATAAGCTATCAACTATTTTTAAATAAATAATATAAATTAGTTAATAACTATGTTTGAGAAACTCACATAGCGGTACAATCGGAAGCATATCAATAAGGACCCAAATGTCCATATTGTCTTGCTCGATGTCAGGATCACCAAGATCCATGGTGACAATCATACCCTCATAAAAACCATACATTTTGCAAATTGCTTCCCAATTTTGGCAACCAAAATGGGTTACGCTCTAAGCATTGCACAGATTTACTTCAAAATCCATATCATGATGGGTTCCTAGGTGTATTTTCTTTGTTTCAAAATTTTCATGGTCTTCAAAACCCATCCTCTCCAAGACATAGCGTCTTGCATGGCATGGGATAAGCTAGTCGAATTGTAAAACATGAAAATTAGACATTGAAATAGTTGAAGTCATGCTTAATTACGAAAAAAACACTTGTCGTTGTTGCGTACCGTTTCAACATCGAAGGTCTCCTCGAGCTTAATGCTGAAGCGCTTATCTTCGTCCAGCTCAACGAACCTGTCGCACATACCTCGATCGTCGTGGCACCAGCTGCACTCCCCTGGGAGACTGTCATCGTCCGAGTACGACATTTCCTACGTTCATAATTCAAAGATTAAAGGTGTACATATTCTAGCACAAGTCATGCCAGAATTCACGAAAAAATCCGACATGACCTTTGCTAAAAAAGGACATATCGAGCGCCTGAAATTTGCCGGAACGGAAATTAATCAACACTCCGGCAAAACATAGGCCACTCGGAGATGTAAACTGAACATGAACGGCCGCTTGGGCAACCACATATCCTATTTGAGCAACAACACAAGATATACAAGGATACACTACTGGAATCAGCTACTTTGCCATCTGCCAGCTCTTTGCCATTAGCTAGCGGACGACAAAGAAACTCTTTGCCATCAGCTACCCGAAAGCAGACGGCAAAGAGCTGGCTGATGGCAACGAAAGCCTTTGCCATCAGCCAGCTCTTTGCCGTCCGCTAGCTGACGGCAAAGATTCTTTGCCGTCCGCTAGCTGACGGCAAAGAGGGAGGGGGGCCCACTGAGGAGCTAGTTAAAAAATACTGAACGTCCCCCGCTTTGCCGTCCGTCGCAGACGGCAAATTTGAAGAAAAGCGGACGGCAAAGGGGGGCGGACGGCAAAAGCTGCCCTAACTAACCTAACTAACGGCCGAGCCCCTCCCCCACTCGTTACTCATCTCTCTCGATCCCTCGACCTCCTCCGCCCCCGCCCCCGCCCCTGCCGCCCGGCACCGGCCCCACCCTCGCCGCACCCGCCATCGCCCCCCACCGC
>NC_041389.1:55738411-55796793 GCF_002162155.2 Triticum dicoccoides | reverse complement strand
CCCCGACACACAAACCACGACACCACACCCCGACACACAGACCACGACACCACACCCCGACACCCCGACCCCGACATGACACCCTAACCCCGAAACAGCACCCGGACACCGACATGACACCCCGACCCCCTAAACCTCCCGAAAAGGTGCTCTTTGGCCATCCAGAGGCCGACGGGGTTATATATTTGTGAATTATTAGTTAGGTCATATATTTTTCGATTTTGTTATGAAAAACATCATATATAATTGTGTTGATCGGGTAGATTTAAATGTGCAGTTGTTTCATCGCTGCGAGGTTTGGTGTTCGACGACCTCGTCGTGCGTTTGACGAGCTCTGCCCCTTCGTTCGTGGTGAGCACAAATGACATGTCCTTTTCCCCCATTAATTATTTGCACAAATGACATGAAATTTGGTAGCTAGCTATATATGTGTCTTGAATCATCAATATGCGTAACCAATATGTGTCTCCCGTTCGAAAGCGTCATAGTTATAAATATGCATGCATTTGCATATTTATAACCTTGATTCTTTCGAATTGTCCAACGCTATCCATGGACAGCCCGAGTATGTGTAGATTGGGTTCGTTTTCCCATATGCTTTGCTCCGGATCCGACGCATAAATTTCGTCAGTGCCTCCCCTGTTGTTCTCCGGGTACACATCCTCTCTGTTTATTGCAGAGACGTGTATCAGGAGAACAGCGGGGAGGTGCTGCCGAAATTTTGCGTCGGATCCGGAGCATAGCATATGGGAAAATGAACCCAATCTACACATACTCGGGTGGGATTAGGACCTATCATTACCTATTAGAGTGCATGGACGTAATAAAATTGACAAAGTAGATCAACTGATGAATATATACATGGTGAATTATATATATAATTGTTGTGTGTCCGGTAGCTCTGAAAGTCAAGATGAGTGATCGTGCGTGGATGTATACCGGTCACACTGGTCAGAACAAATGGAGCGCTGAATGGTTCACAAAAACCAAGGGGTTTGTGCAAGCCGCATTTGCAAATGGCCAGAGGAAAACTTGGTGCCCCTGTTTCCGATGCGGCAATTGGGAAAAGAGGACAGAGGCTGAAATGGGTAAACACCTGCAGAAGAATGGTTTTACGCCCGATTATACGGTGTGGACATTTCATGGTGAGTCTGCCCAACGTGACCGAGCTGAGGTGGATCATCGTCGCACCGACGTGCATGGTACCGGGATGGAAAACATGGTGCAAGACTATGATGATGCTCGGGATTCGGATGAGGAGATGGAGGAATCTGCAAAGGCCTTCAATGAAATGTTGGAGTCTTCAAAACGTCCGCTCCACGAGCACACTGAGCTTTGTCAGTTGGATGCCATCTCACAAGTAATGGCTTTGAAGGCTCAGTTTAACTTGGGCAGAGAATGCTATGACGCAATTATGACAGTATTTGGACGCTTTCTACCCAAAGGCCATGTAATGCCTGCAAACCTATACCAGTCGGAAAAAATCCTCCGTGCACTGAAGATGCCTTATGAGAAGATACATGCCTGTGAGAAAGGATGTGCCTTATTTAGGCTTGACTATGCGGACTTGAACTATTGTACCATTTGCAAGTGTTCCAGGTATATTGTGGTAGACAACGGTATGGGTGAGAAGACACAGACCACAATCCCTGTTAGTGTTCTTCGGTATATGCCAATCGTACCAAGACTTCAACGTCTTTTCATGGTCGAAGAGACGGCCAGACAGATGACATGGCACAAAACAGGCAAAAGAACCGAACTAGATGCAGATGGGAAACTGATGATGGTACACACATCGGATGGTGTTGCGTGGAAAAGGTTTGATGAATTAAATGCTAACAAAGCGACAGATCCGAGGCATCCTCGAGTCGGCATCAGCACCGATGGGTTCAGTGTGTTTGGTATGACGGCAGCCCAATACAGTTGTTGGCCCGTATTTGTCTTTCCACTCAATCTCCCCCCGGACAGATTATGCAAAGAAAGAATATTTTCCTGACGTTGATAATTCCAGGGCCCAACTATCCAGGGAAAAATATGAATGTGTACATGCAGCCGCTTAAGGACGAATTGCAAGACGCCTGGGATAATGGGTTCAAGACATACGACGCCTATAGCAAACAAAACTTCATAATGCGTGTCTGGTACATGTACTCGACGCATGACTTGCCGGCGTATGCGCTATTCGTTGGCTGGTGTGTGCATGGAAGGTTCCCGTGCCCCACAAGGGAGCTCTTGAGTTTCGTTGGCTTCAGGCCGGTCGCAAGTTTTCTTGCTTCGACATGCATAGACAGTTCCTGGATCCTCGCCATAAGTTCAGGAAAGACAAGAAGAACTTCATCAGAGGTAGAGTTGTAAAAAACTCTGCACCACCTGCGTTGACAGGCCAACAGACCCTGGATCAGTTAAACGCTCTCGAGCCAGATCTAGAGCGTCCAGGGTACTTCAAGGGGTATAATTCTGAGCACGCCTGGACTCACAAAACATGCTTATGGGATCTACCTTACTTCAAAGACCTCCTTTGCCCACACAACATCGACGTGATGCACACTGAGAAGAATATCGCCGAGGCACTTTTTGGTACATTGTTCGGCATAGATGGGAAGTCAAAGGATAATACTAAGGCTAGAGTCGATCTGGAGGCGCTATGTGATAGGCCGTTACAAAACATGAAAGAACCGAAAGGAAAGCAGAACTAGACGAAGCCAAAGGCATGGTTCAATCTTGGAAGGCCAGCTATGAGGGAAATTATCTTGTGGGTGAAAATGCAGTTGATGTTCCCCGATGGGTATGCAACGAATCTAAAGAGGGGAGCGAGTCTTGATAAATTGAAGATATTTGGTCTCAAGAGTCATGATTGGCACATATGGATTAAGCGGGTAATGTCGGTGATGTTGCGTGGCTTCATCCCTGAGGATGAATGGCTAGTACTGGCAGAACTCAGCTATTTCTTCCGTGTTCTTTGTGCGAAAGAACTATCGCCTGGCGTGCTAGAAGAAATGGAAGAGTTGGCGCCAGAGTTGATCTACAAGTTAGAGAAGATCTTTCCATCGGGCTTCTTTAATCCAATGCAGCATTTGATTTTGCATCTCCCGACAGAGGCAAGATTGGAGGGGCCCGTGCAAAATCGTTGGTGCTACCCAACTGAGAGGATGCAGAAGACGCTTCGAGAAAAATGTAAAAATAAACGTAGAATTGAAGCGTCTATGGCTGAGGCATTCATCACTGAGGAGGTGGCAAACTTCGTGACAACACACTTTGAAACCAAAAATCGTCATTTGCATAATCCGAAGCCTCGGTACAATGCTGACGAGCCTAAAAAGGGTGGATCCAACCTCAGCCTATTCAAAGGCAATCTCGCACCAGCTAGTGTTTCAAATCCAGTATCTTTGGATAACGAAGAATGGTGGACCATTTCGTTGTATATCTTCACCAACCTGATAGAAGTGCGGCCGTACATCGAGTAAGTTCTCGGTACATTGTTTCACAACTTCTATTTCCTTTGAACTGCTCTTATTCTTGGATATTTCATACAGTCGATACGTCGCCCTATTCTCGTATGGAGCGGTGATCCAAAAGGATTCCGTCGAAGAGTATGAGCTTCTCGCAAAGCAAGGAGGCGGCTATCCCGGTTTCATCTCTTGGTTCAAACAAACGGTAAATTCTATTAGACAATTTCATTTCATTCGCCAATTTGTGCGTAATGCAACAATCCTTTCATATTAAACTTGTAGGCTAATTCAAAGTCTATGGACGCCGAATTGAGACAAGTCGCTAATGGTTTTGACTATAAGGTCCGTTCATTTGACAAATACGACATCAATGGGTATCGTTTTCGTACATATGGCAAAGAGCTATCTATGGCCGACCGAAAGTCTACAAATTGTTGTGTATCTGCTATCGGCGAAGGAGGTACCGAGTATTATGGGAGAGTTGAAGCAATTTATGAACTTCTATTCTATGGTGAAAACCCACCGAATGTCGTAGTCTTCAAATGTTATTGGTTTCAGCCGAAGGAGACTAGAAGGACTCATGAACATATAGGGCTCGTTGAAATCAACCAAAGCACCCATTTAGATGTTCCTGATTTCTATATTATGGCTCAACAGGCGACCCAAGTATTCTATCTACCCTGGGCCTGCCAAACTAATCCAAATCTGAAAGGTTGGGATGTCGTTTATGAAGTGCCGCCACGTGCTAGACTATCTTCCCCAAAGGAAGAGGATTATGAACCTCACATTAACCCAGACACATATGAAGGAGAATTCTTCCAAGAGACACGTCTTTACAAAAAGCCTTTCAAGAACCGATATACTTCACCCCAAAACATTGAAGTAGACAGCGACAGTGAATCCCACATCACCCCAGAGGAGGAACAAGAAGAGCCGGAACAAGAAGAGGTTACTGCTGCGGAAGACCTCTCAATGCTTGACCGATTACGTAAAGGTGGCCTTCCACATGTTGATGCCACTGAACCCTATGAGCCCGTCATTGATTATAGTGATGATGATGATTATGCATTTATTGATGATACTGATCAAGATTATTAGTAGTGTCAGGTATTCAATTTTTTTATGTTGTACTTGATGATGATACACTTAAGTGATATACATATTATTATTCATGTCGGTATTTTTTTTATGTTGTACTAATTTCGTTTACTCTTTGTCATGGCAGGTGTTGAAAGATGGAAGGGGAGCCGACTGAGGCCAAGGACAAACGTGCCCAAATTGAAGGTGTGCCACACCATCAAGGTAGCTCCAGCTTATATCAGTTCGGGCGGAATTGGGTAATGTGGTTTGCTTCATGATTAATGCAATTCATTCATCATGCTAGCTTGAGCCCTTTAATTACTAATTTACTTTGTTTCTCTCTTTCAGGCATGCTACAATAAGACGGATAAGGTGCCAGAGGGGTACGACCTGTATGCCATGGCCTACACTGCCTCTTACAAGCAAGTCAAGGGGAAGGCGAGGAAAGGGGAGGAGTTTAACCCGAGCAATCTAGAGCAGGTGACGAGGTCCCATGGCTCCATAGCCATTGATCCAGAGATTGCTCCTGAGACCACGGTGAGTTTAATTTGAATGGACGTTACTTTCTAGTCTTAACATTTGAGTGTCATCATGATAACGAAACATTGGAAATGATCTTTGGTGCAGCGTAAGTCCACACAAGCATCACACGATCCTTCTCCAGCTACTGGCATGAGCCAGTCCGCTCCCACACCTCCATGATCAAGGTAAGTTTCTCTAGTTTTTTGCTTAACAAATGCATAAAGACCTAGACTTAGCTTTTATTTCATCCAATATGCTTACCTTAATGACCTAGCTAGAGTTAGCTTCTTTTCCTACAAAATGACTTAATAAGCTTACCGACCTCCAAAACCAGCCATTTTACCTAAGTTAGCTCTAAAACGATCTTTACTTAGCTTTGTTTCCTCCAAAATGACCTAAGTTAGTTATAATATGCTTAGTTAACTAGGTTTTCTCAACAATGACATGTACTTACCTTACTTATGTAAAAAAACAGCATAATTAGCTTAGTTAGCTCATAAACGATCCATTTTACCTACATTAGCTCTAAAATGATGCATTTTACCTAAGTTAGCTCATAAACGATCCATTTCACCTAAGTTACCTCACAAACGATGGCGTGCTTCTTCTTCTAGTCTTCTTCTTCTAGTCACCTTTTCCTAACTTTCTTATTTGCCATTTTACAGATTTCATTCACTTCTCGGAAGCTGGCTTGCTATGGAGTGCTTGTTTTTTATTTCATTCTCTTCTAGTATTCTTCTAATGGTTGCAACTTATGTGTATGCTATGATGGAACTTGCTATCTTGATGAAACTTTGCATTGTAATATGTATGTGCAACCTCCTAATGGTTGCAACTTATGTGTATGTGCAACTTGCTATGTATGAGTGGATGGTACTATATATGTATGTACGATGAAACTTATGTGCTGTTAAATAGCCCTGTGAAATATATCTATATATGTCATATATATTTGCTGTGAAAATTGTTGAATTTAAAAAAAACAGAAAAAAGAGACAATATGCAGGCTCTTTGCCGTCCGCCACCGACGGCAAAGGGCTCTTTGCCATCAGCAGCGGACAGCAAAGAGGCCACGTGGCAGGCAGCTGTGCTTCCTGGGAGGCTGACCTATTTGGCAGTGGCTGACGGCAAAGAGGAAAAAAACTTTGCCTACAGCGGCGGACGGCAAAGAGGAAAAAAACTTTGCCTACAGCGGCAGACGACAAAGGCTTGCCGTTAACCACCTAACGGAGTAATAGCGCAATTATTGCCATCGGCAGCTGATGGCAAAGGACCCTTTGCCGTCAGCCGCCCAAAGCGGACGGCAATGTAGCTCTTTGCCGTCCCGTACGTTGCCGTCCACTTTTGCCGTCCGCGGCCGACGACAAAGACCTTTGCCGTCCGCCATCCGTGCCTTTGCCGTTCGCCGTGGCAGACGGCAAAGTAGCAGATTCCTGTAGTGATATTTGGCTGGTCTCACCTTGATGTCGGAGGGGGTCGGTGACTGGGATGACGGCGGGGATGTCGGAGGGGGTCGGTGACGGGGACGACGGTGGTCACCTGAAACCGTATAAGTTATCACTAATACATCCCGAATAATTGCTTAAACTAAAAAATAACAACAAATATGACATATTCAACTAGTTTTATTAATTCAACTAGTTCTTACTAAATATAAACTTACTATAAATAGAAAAAAAACTAGTTCTTTCTAAAAATAAAGTAGTTCAACTAGTTATATTAATTACCTTACTAAAAATACATTAGTTCTATTAATTCAACTAGTTGAACTAGTTTATTAATTTACTTACTAAACTAGTTCAACTACAACTAAAGTACTTCAACGACAACTACTATTAATCATACTGCCCTAGTTAACTAGTACCATCACTACTAGTAATTAACATCTACTACTACTATAAATCTAGTACTAACTAAGCAACATCTAGTACTAGCTATGAACCCTAAATGAACATCTACTACTACTAAATCTAGTACTAACTAGTGGCAGGGGGTGGGGGGCGACGGAGAGGTAGCTAGGGGCGGCGAGGGCGGGATCGGGATCGGGAGGCGGCGGTGCTGGGTGGGCTCGGGTGGCGGCGGTGGGGTCGAGGGCGGTGGGAGGAGGGTTGCCGGCGGCGGAGGGAGGAGTGTCGCAAGCGGAGGGAGGAGGGCGGCGGCGGAGGAGGGAGGGGCGGCCGCAGGCGGAGGGAGGATGTGCGAGGAGGAGGAAGGAGGGACGGAAGGAGGGGAGTACCTCGGCGGCGGACGGACGAAGGCGGCGGCGGCGGCGACGCACGACGACGGTTATCGGCACGCGGGCGAGAGTGAGAGTGTGAGTGACAGAGAGGGTCGGTCGTGCGCGTGGGGATAAGGTAGGGATAGTTGTAGCGCGTTTGCCAAAACGCGCTACAGCTAATCTGAATAGCAGTAGCGCTTTGCATATAAACCGCTACTGCTAAGTGTAACTTTACAAAAATAGGTCAATGCAAAAATACATTGGCCATCAATGATCTTTTTGTGTACAATCTGAATTGTCAATATGAGTCCTCTCCGGTAGGAACCGGAGAGGACTCATATTGCAGCCACAAATTTTACACATAGAGTTCAGTGAAGACCAACTGGTTGTGATAGTTTCAGAAATAACATATTTAAGGTGGTAAACACCCTGTTCACGGAGCGAGGTGGGACTAAACTTGTGGGCTGATCTTAGCAGTAGCGGTTTTCTTTGAAGCGCGCTGCTGCTAACTTCCATAGCAGTAGCACGGTTCATTATAGGGTGCTACTGCTATAACTAGCGGGGGGCGAGGTCATGGCAATTAGAGCAGTAGCGCTTTTAGCGGTGGACGCGCTACTGCTATTTTCCTTTCAACAGCGCGTTTTGCTATCACGTGTTGCTGCTAAATAGCAGTAGCGTCCTATTTTGAGGAGCGCTGCTGGTAAGATTCTGTGTATAGGCTTTTCCCTAGTAGTGTTTGTGTGGAACCAAAAACAAATAGAAAACATGAACTCAAATAACAGGTTAGCCTAGAAAATAATATAAATTGTTATAAGAAGTATATAAAGGTACTAACATAATAGCATGAAACAATAAAAATTTATAAATACATTTAAGACATATCAAGCGCCTATTAGATTAGAATCCTCTCTTTATTAAAAATATAATCATACTAGTATTATTTATGTTCTCACCCACCTCGTTCTTTGGCCCCGGGACGGCTTTCTCGCCTGTGTCGGTTGGGCCCATACACCCGATTGACTGGGAGTGGTGTGTGGCCATATGATCCGAGATGGCCAACAACCAGTTGTGTCGATAGGGTCAGTCGTCTAGGTAGATATGGCCAGCCGACCGTATCGAGAGGGTCAACCGGGTAGAGATGGTCAGGCAGACAGAGATGGCCAGCCGTCCAGACGGGTAGAGATGGCTAGCTAGAAAGAGATGGTAAACTGGCTGGATCGAGAGGGCTAGCTGGCGGAGGTGCAGCTGTAAGGACCCGGGCAACCAGCGTGTCTCTAGTTGGAGGGACCAGGTGAGGGGGTCACTAGTCGTCAGTGTGTATATCAATTTGAAGTAAATTGCAAGAACCCACCACTTTGAAGGTTAGGTTTGCAGAGAACACTACGTTACATTTCTTTTACAGAAAACACCACGTATTGTGTAATCGTTTTGTAAAAAACACTGATCAGCGGATATGGCTATGTTAAGTGATCTTGTGACAGATGGGCCCTACTTTTTTTGCATATGTGGTACTCCCAGCCGCCCTGACAGCCGTTAGACGGTACCGTCGGGACCAAATCCATTTCCCTCCCGCTCACGCCACACACCATTTTCCCCTTCCCACTCCCTTCTCGTTGCCCGCTCCCTCCCTCCACCCTCGCGGTACAGAGATGGCTACTTCTACGAGACCAGGTGATGCTAGCGGTGGGTGATACGTCTCCATCGTATCTATAATTTTTGATTGTTCCATGCCAATATTATTCAACTTTCATATACTTTTGACAACTTTTTATACTATTTTTGGGATTAACATATTGATCCAGTGCCCAGTGCCAGTTCTTGTTTGTTGCATGTTTTATGTTTCGCAGAAAACTCATATCAAACGGAGTCCAAACGGGATAAAAACGGATGGAGAATATTTTTGGAATATTTATGATTTTTGGGAAGAAGAATCAACGCGAGACGATGCTCGAGGGGCCCACAAGGCAGGGGGGCGCGCCCCAGGGGGGTGGGCGCGCCCCTAACCCTCGTGGACACCCGTAAGGTGCTGCTCTTCTTTTGCCGCAAGAAAGCTAATATCCGGAAACAAATCGTGTTGAAGGTTTCAATCCAATCAGAGTTACGGATCTTTGGGAATATAAGAAACGGTGAAAGGGCAGAATCGGGGAACGCAGAAACAGAGAGAGACAGAGAGACAGATCCAATCTCGGAGGGGCTCTCGCCCCTCCCACGCCATGGAGACCATGGACCAGAGGGTAAACCCTTCTCCCATCTAGGGAGAAGGTCAAGGAAGAAGAAGAAGAAGAAGGGGGGCTCTCCCCCCTCTCCCGGTGGCGCCGGAACACCGTCGGGGCCATCATCATCACCGTGATCTACACCAACACCTCCGTCATCTTCACCAACATCTCCATCACCTTCCCCCATCTATATTCAGCGGCCCACTCTCCTGCAACCCGATGTACCCTCTACTTGAACATGGTGCTTTATGCTTCATATTACTATCCAATGATGTGTTGCCATCCTATGATGTATGAGTAGATTTTCATTGTCCTTTCGGTAATTGGTGAATTGCTATGATTGGTTTAATTTGCTTGTGGTTATGTTGCTGTCCTTTGGTGCCCATCATATGAGCACACGCGTGGATCACACCATAGGGTTAGTTGTATGTTGATAGGACTATGTATTGGAGGGCAAGAGTGACAGAAGCTTCAACCTATAGAAATTGATGCATACGGGATTGAAGGGGGACCAATATATCTTAATGCTATGGTTGGGTTTTACCTTAATGAACGTTAGTAGTTGCGGATGCTTGCTAATAGTTCCAATCATAAGTGCATAGAATTCCAAGTCAGGGATGACATGCTAGCAGTGGCCTCTCCCACATAAAACTTGCTATCGGTCTAGTAAAGCAGTCAATTGCTTAGGGACAATTTCACAACTCCTACTACCACTTTTCCACACTCGCTACTAACTTTATTGCATCTTTATCTAAACAGCCCCTAGTTTATATTTACGTGCTCTTTATATTCTTGCAAGCCTATCCAACAACACCTACAAAGTACTTATAGTTTCATACTTGTTCTAGGTAAAGCAAACGTCAAGCGTGCGTAGAGTTGTATCGGTGGTCGATAGAACTTGAGGGAAGATTTGTTTTACCTTTGGCTCCTCGTTGGGTTTGACACTCTTACTTATCAAAATAGGCTGCAATTGATCCCCTATACTTGTGGGTTATCAAGAGCTTTTTCTAGCGTCGTTGCCGGGGAGTTATAGCGTGGGGTGAATATTCTCGTGTGTGCTTGTTTGCTTTATCACTAAGTAATTTTTATTTGTTGTTCTTACTTGTTCTCTATCTTTAGTTATGGATATGGAACACGAAATACCAAAAGAATTAGGTGTACTTGCTACTCATGGAGATGGGGAACCTCCTAAAACCCTCGATGCTCATTATGTGAAAGATATTATGTACTACTTTGATAATCCTGAGAAAACCCCATTCAATTATGTTATGGGAGACACGTTGGATCAACGTGAATACTGTAGGGATTATCGCTTGACACAAAAAGGGAAACTATCATGGGATCAAATTTATATGTTGCATTGGTATGCTCGGCAACTATGCTTGAGATATGATTATACTTGTTGCTCTAGGATGAAGGCTCCACACCTTCCTTTTTCATGCAAATTTAATGATGATAAAACCTTGGCTTCTTATGCTAATGGTATATATGATTACTATGATGTGGAACAAATAGAAGAATTCGTTGCTTTTATGGGTGCTTATGAAATTGAATCTCTGTTTAAAGAGTGTGAAAATCTTGATGATGTTGTTTACGACCTAGAAATTTTGCTATACTTAAATATTGTTATGAGAATTATGAATACAATGCCGATATTGATCCATTTATTGAGAAAGTCTCCGATGTGCAAGAAGAGACTAATACTTTGCAGGAATCTATGGAAGAAGAAATTGATGAGACTGTGAGCTCATTGGATGAAAAAGATGAGGAGGAGAGCGAAGAACAAAAGGAGGAAGAGCGGATTGATCACCCGTGCCCACCTTCTAATGAGAGTAACTCTTCAACTCATACATTGTTTAATTTCCCTTTGTGCTTACCGAAGGATGATTGCTATGATGATTGTTATGATCCCGTTGATTCTCTTGAAATACCCCTTTTTGATGATGCTTGCTATGCTTGTGGCCATGATGCCAATATGCATGATGCTTATGGAGATAAACTTGCTATAGTTCCTTATGTTAAACATGCAATTGTTGCTATTGCACCCACACATAATAGTCCTATTATCTTTTTGAATTCTCCAAACTACACTATATCGGAGAAGTTTGCTCTTATTATGGATTATGTTGATGGGTTGCATTTTACCGTTGCACATGATGATTTTGATAGATATAATATGCATGTGCTTGCTGCTCCAACTTGCAGTTATTATGAGAGAGGAACTACATCTCCGCCTCTTTATGTTTCCAACACGATAGAATTGCAAGAAACTGCTTATACTATGCATTGGACTTTACTTGGTGTGCATGAATTGTTCTTTTATGACATGCCGATGCATAGGAAGAGAGTTAGACTTCGTTGTTGCATGATATATGTTACTTTGTGCTCACTACTAAATCACAAATAATTGTTAATTAAAATTGGCTTTGATATACCTTGGGATCTGGGTGGATACATTACTTGAGCACTATATGCCTAGCTTAATGGCTTTAAAGAAAGCGCTGCCAGGGAGACAACCCGGAAGTTTTAGAGAGTCATTTATTTCTGTTGAGTGCTTTCATAATGTTTTAAAACAAAAAATAAAGAGGGGAACCCAAAAAATTTCATCAAAAATAATTATCCCCTTGTACAATTCCATTGTATTATAAAAATAATGTGCCAAGGTTTGCCTTTAGGATGTTTACAATGCTTGTTGGTTTGTGCGGTGCAGGACATAAACTTTGGCTGTAGTGCGCAATTTTACATTTTTTTACTGGAACGTCAAACGATTCTGAAACTTTTTTCACTGTCTTTGTATACAAATTGTTTATTTTTCCTAATTTTTTTAGAATTTGTGGAGTACCAGAAGTATGGTGAATGTTCAGATTACTACAGACTGTCATGTTTAAGACAGATTCTGTTTTTGATGCATAGTTTGCTTGTTTTGATGAAACTATCAATTTCTATCAGTGGATTAAGCCATGGAAAAGTTATATTACAGTAGCTACAATGCAAAAACAAAATATGAATTGGTTTGCAACAGTACTTAGAGTAGTGATTTGCTTTATTATACTAACGGATCTTACCGAGTTTTCTGTTGAAGTTTTGTGTGGATGAAGTGTTCGAAGATCGAGGAGGTCTCGATATGAGGAAAAGGAAGAGAGGCAATAGCTCAAGCTTGGGGATGCCCAAGGCACCCCAAGTGAATATTCAAGGAGACTCAAGCGTCTAAGATTGGGGATGCCCCGGAAGGCATCCCATCTTTCTACAACAAGTATCGGTATGTTATGGGATTCTTTTCATTCATGTGATATGTGCAAATCTTGGAGTGTCTTTTGCGTTTAGTTTTCACTTTTCTTTTATGCACCATGCTGGTATGAGATAGTCCTTGGTTGATTTATAGAATTCTCTTTGCACTTCACTTAAATCTTTTGAGTATGGCTTTATAGAATGCTTCATGTGCTTCACTTATATCTTTTGAAGTTTGGATTGCCTGTTTCTCTTCACATAGAAAACCGCCATTTGTAGAATGCTCTTTTGATTCACTTATATTTTTTAGAGAGTGGGCATATCTTTTGTAGAAAGAATTAAACTCTCTTGCTTCACTTATATCTATTTAGAGAGATGGCAGGAATTGGTCATTCACATGGTTAGTCATAAAATCCTACATAAAACTTGTAGATCACTGAATATGATATGTTTGATTCCTTGCAATAGTTTTGCGATATAGAGATGATAACATGTGGGAGGTTCTAGTAAATGGTTGTGTTTCATAAGGATATTGGTGTTGAGGTCTGTGATTCCCGAAGCATGCACATATGGTCTCCTAACTATGTAACCAAATTGGTGCGTATTGCATTTTGATTCTTTATCTTTGCGTGAAGGTCGGGGGCGCGCGATGGTTAACTCCTACCAACCTCCCCCCTAGGAGCATGCGTAGTAGTACTTTGCTTCGAGGTCTAATAAAATTTTGCAATAAGTATATGAGTTCTTTATGACTAATGTGAGTCCATGGATTATACGCACTCTCACCCTTCCATCATTGCTAGCCTCTTCGGTACCGTGCATTGCCCTTTCTCACCTCGAGAGTTGGTGCGTACTTCGCTGGTGCATCCAAACCCCGTGATATGATACGCTCTATCACACATAAGCCTCCTTATATCTTCCTCAAAACAGCCACCATACCTACCTATCATGGCATTTCCATAGCCACTCCAAGATATATTGCCATGCAACTTTCATCATCATCATATACATGACTTGAGCATTCATTGTCATATTGCTTTGCATGATCGTAAGATAACTAGCATGATGTTTTCATGGCTTGTCCGTTTTTTGATGTCATTGCTACGCTAGATCATTGCACACCCTAGTACACCGCCGGAGGCATCCATATAGAGTCATATTTTTGTTCTAGTATCGAGTTGTAATATTGAGTTGTAAGTAAATAAAAGTGTGATGATCATCATTATTAGAGCATTGCCCAGTGAGGAAAGGTTGACGGAGACTATGATTCCCCCACAAGTTGGGATGAGTCTCCGGACTTTATGAAAAATAAAAGAGGCCAAAGAAGCCCAAATAAAAAAAGAGGCCAAACAAGCCCACCAAAAAAATATAAAAAAGAAAAAAAAGATAATAAAAAAATGAGAGAAAAAGAGAGAAGGGGCAATGTTACTATACTTTTACCACACTTGTGCTTCAGAATAGAACCACGTTCTTCATATAGAGAGTCTCTTGAGTTATCACTTTCATATACTAGTGGGAATTTTCATTATAGAACTTGGCTTGTATATTCCGATGATGGGCTTCCTCAAATGCCCGAGGTCTTCATGAGCAAGCAAGTTGGATGCACACCCACTTAGTTTCAGTTTTAGCTTTCATACACTTATAGCTCTTAGTGCATCCGTTGCATGGCAATCCCTACTCCTCGCATTGACATCAATTGATGGGTATCTCCATAGCCCGTTGATTAGCCGCGTCGATGTGAGACTTTCTCCCTTTTTGTCTTCTCCACACAACCTCCACCATCATACTCTATTCCACCTGTAGTGCTATATCCATGGCTTGCGCTCATGTATTGCGTGAGGGTTGAAAAGGCTGAAGTGCATTAAAAAGTATGAACCAATTGCTTGGATGAAATCGGGATGAGCATGAGGGGTACCTTGTGTTAAGAAAAGGGAGCATACAAGACTATATGATTTTGTAGGGATAGCATTCTTTAGCATTGATATTTTGAAAGACATGATTGCTTGTTGGGATGCCCGAAGTATTATTGTTTTTATGTCAAATGATAGACTATTGCCTTGAATCACTCGTGTCTTAATATGCATAACATGATTAGATTACATGATCAAGATTATGCTAGGTAGCATTCCACATAAAAAATTATTTTTTGTCATTTACCTACTCGAGGACAAGTAGGAATTAAGCTTGGGGATGCTGATACGTCTCCGTCGTATCTATAATTTTTGATTGTTCCATGCCAATATTATTCAACTTTCATATACTTTTGGCAACTTTTTATACTATTTTTGGGACTAACATATTGATCCAGTGCCCAGTGCCAGTTCCTATTTGTTGCATGTTTTATGTTTCGCAGAAAACCCATATCAAACGGAGTCCAAAGGGGATAAAAACGTACAGAGAATATTTTTGGAATATTTATGATATTTGGGAAGAAGAATCAACGCAAGATGATGCTCGAGGGGCCCACAAGGCAGGGTGGCGCGCCCCTGACCCTCGTGGACACCCCGTAAGGTGCTGCTCTTCTTTTGCCACAAGAAAGCTAATATCCGGAAACAAATCGTGTTGAAGGTTTCAATCCAATCGGGGTTACGAATCTCCGGGAATATAAGAAACGGTGAAAGGGCAGAATCGGGGAACGCAGAAACAAAGAGAGACAGATCCAATCTCGGAGGGGCTCTCGCCTCTCCCACGCCATGGAGACCATGTACCAGAGGGGAAACCCTTCTCCCATCTAGGGAGAAGGTCAAGGAAGAAGAAGAAGGGGGGCTCTCTCCCGGTGGCGTCGGAATACCGCCAAGGCCATCATCATCACCGCGATCTACACCAACACCTCCGTCATCTTCACCAACATCTCCATCACCTTCCCCCGTCTATATTCAGTGGTCCACTCTCCCGCAACCCGCTGTACCCTCTACTTGAACATGGTGCTTTATGCTTCATATTATTATCCAATGATGTGTTGCCATCCTATGATGTCTGAGTAGATTTTCGTTGTCCTTTCGGTAATTGGTGAATTGCTATTATTGGTTTAATTTGCTTGTGGTTATGTTGTTGTCCTTTAGTGCCCATCATATGAGCGCGCGCGTGGATCACACCATAGGGTTAGTTGTATGTTGATAGGACTATGTATTGGAGGGCAAGAGTGACAGAAGCTTCAACCTAGCATAGAAATTGATGCATGCGGGATTGAAGGGGGACCAATATATCTTAATGGTATGGTTGGGTTTTACTTTAATGAACATTAGTAGTTGCGGATGCTTGCTAATAGTTCCAATCATAAGTGCATAGAATTCCAAGTCAGGGATGACATGCTAGCAGTGGCCTCTCCCACATAAAACTTGCTATTGGTCTAGTAAAGTACTCAATTGCTTAGGGACAATTTCATAACTCCTACCACCACTTTTCCACACTCGCTACTAACTTTATTGCTTCTTTATCTAAACAGCCCCTAGTTTATATTTACATGCTCTTTATATTCTTGCGAGCCTATTCAACAACACCTACAAAGTACTTCTAGTTTCATACTTGTTCTTGGTAAAGCGAACATCAAGCGCGCGTAGAGTTGTATCGGTGGTTGATAGAACTTGAGGGAATATTTGTTCTACCCTTAGCTCCTCGTTGGGTTCGACACTCTTACTTATCGAAAGAGGCTACAATTGATCCCCTATACTTGTGGGTTATTAGCGGGCCGCCCGGAAGTGGCGCGAGCGACGTGGATCCAGAGCCAGGCAAGCTTTGCGGGAGGTCAAACCATAGCAGGCCGCCGGAGAAAGCACAACTGCAATATTCGGTAGAATACGCGGTAGCAGAGCGTTCGCCACCGCTGTGAAGGCCAATCTGATGAGAAGCCACCACATCACGTCATCCTTCAATGCATATAGTGAGATTTGTTTCCCCTTCCCCCATCTCTTCTACTTTTACTAGGGTTAGGGTTTCTGTTGCTTTTCTATGCTGTGATGGTCATATTGTTTAATTTGTACACTGTTTGTATGCGATTTAGTTCAAATTAGGTGATGTTTAACCCTAGCGTTAGGACTACTCTGTCATATTAGTTGTTGTTGAAAGCTTTGGTTAGTGTACTGTGTTGCTTTGTATTGCACAATTTTTTAACTAAAGCTTTGTATTGCTCTGTTTTTTGTTGTTCTGCTTTTAATTTAAGCAAATATTTGTATTGCAGTGCTAGGATATGTTTCATTTGTTTTAATTAAGTTTGTATTGGTATGTTTTCTTGTATTTCTCTGCTTTGACTAAGCACTTATACTGCACAACTATGTTGTTTTTATTATTTGCAGTCTAGATGATGAGGTTTGAGAACCGTGGATGCATTTTCATGACAGAGACAATGTTGAGATAACTATGATGCCAGACATCCCATTTTACAACCTAGTAGCACTGATAGAGACTAAAGGATATGGTTTGGGTGATTACATGTACTATGTCAGGGATCCTGGGCTAGGGATAGAAGGAATCGAAGAAATAGATGATGATGACAAGCTGGACAAAATTCTAGACCACAATCATGCAGAAGTAGAAGATATTGAATGTCATAGTTGTTAGGGCTAGTTCTCCCAAACCTACAGATATAAACACCAGTGCCAATGTCATTGAGCAGCAGACCACTCTAGAAGAAATTGGAGAGCCCCAACTATGTCAGATAAATGATGAAGGTGTTGGGGAACACGGTAATTTCAAAATTTATCCTACAATCACGCAAGATCTATCTAGGTGATGCATAGCAATGGGAGGGGAGAGTGTGTCCACGTACCCTCGTAGACCGAAAGATGAAGCGTTTCAATAACGCGGTTGATGTAGTCGAACTTCTTCGCGATCCAATCGATCAAGTACCGAACGTACGACACCTCCGCGTTCAGCACACATTCACCTCGATGACGTCCCTCGTGCTCTTGATCCAGTTGAGGACGAGGGTGAGTTCCGTTAGCACGATGGCGTGGTGACGGTGATGATGATGCTACCGGCGCAGGGCTTCGCCTAAGCACTACGATGGTATGATCGAGGTGTGTAACTGTGGAGGGGGGCACTGCACACGGTTAAGAGAAACTTGTGTGTTCTAGGGTGCCCCCTGCCCCCGTATATAAAGGAGCAAGGGGGAGGCCGGCCGGCCCCTAGGGCGCACCCCAAGAGGGGAGTCCTACTAGGACTACTAGTCCTAGTAGGATTCCACCAAGGGGGAGAGAGGGGGAAGGAAGGAGAGGGAGAGGGAGTAGGAAAGGGGGGCGCGCCCCCCCTTCCCTAGTCCAATTGAGACCCAAGGGGGAGGGGGCGCGCGGCCTGCCCTGGCCACCCCTCTCTCTCTCCACCAAGGCCCAATGTGGCCCATTAGTTCCCCGGGGGTCCCGGTAACCCCTCCGGCACTCCAGTTTTACCTGAAACTTTCCAGAACACTTTCGGTGTCCGTATATAGCTGTCCAATATATCAATCTTTATGTCTCGACCATTTTGAGACTCCTCGTCATGTCCGTGATCTCATCCGGGACTCCAAACAAACTTAGGTCATCAAAAACACATAACTCATAATACATATCGTCATCAATTGTTAAGCGTGTGGACCCTACGGGTTCGAGAACTATGTAGACATGACCGAGACACATCTACGGTCAATAACCAATAGCGGAACCTGTATACTCATATTGGTTCCCACATAATCTACGAAGATCTTTATCGGTCAAACCGCACAACAACATATGTTGTTCCCTTTGTCATCGGTATGTTACTTACCCGAGATTCGATCGTCGGTATCATCATACCTAGTTCAATCTCGTTACCGGCAAGTCTATTTACTCGTTCTTTAATACTTCATCCCACAACTAACTCATTAGTTACATTGCTTGCAAGGCTTATAGTGATGAGCATTACCGAGAGGGCCCAGAGATACCTCTCTGAAAACACGGAGTGACAAATCCTAATCTTGATCTATGCCAACCCAACAAACACCTTCGGAGACACCTGTAGAGCACCTTTATAATCACCCATTTACGTTGTGACGTTTTGTAGCACACAAAGTGTTCCTCCGGTATTCGGGAGTTGCATAATCTCATAGTCTGAGGAACATGTATAAGTCATGAAGAAAGCAGTAGCAATGAAACTGTAACGATCATAATGCTAAGCTAACATATGGGTCATGTCCATCACATCATTCTCCTAATGATGTGATCCTGTTCATCAAGTGACAACATATTTCTATGGTTAGGAAACATAACCATCTTTGATTAACGAGCTAGTCAAGTAGAGGCATACTAGGGACACTATGTTTTGTCTATGTATTCACACATGTACTAAGTTTCCGGTTAATACAATTCTAGCATGAATAATAAACATTTATCATGAAATAAGGAAATAAATAATAACTTTATTATTGCCTCTAGGGCATATTCCCTTCAGTCTCCCACTTGCACTAGAGTCAATAGTCTAGTTCACATCGCCATGTGATTTAACATCAATAGTTCACATCTGTATGTGATTAACACCCATAGTTCACATCGTCATGTGACTAACACCAAAGGGTTTAGATTCAATGATCTAGTTCACATTGATATGTGATTAACACCCAAAGAGTACTAAGGTGTGATCATGTTTTGCTTGTGAGAGAAGTTTAGTCAACGGGTGTGTAACATTCAGATCCGTATGCATTTTGCAAATTTCTATGTCTACAATGCTCTGCTTGAGCTACTCTAGCTAATTGCTCCCACTTCCAAAATGTATCCAGATTGAGACTTAGAGTCATCTAGATTGATGTAAAAGCTTGCATCAATGTAACTCTTTACGACGAGCTCTTATATCACCTCCATAACCGAGAAATATTTCCTTAGTCCTCTTAGGTAAATAAGGATAACTTTGAACGCGATATAGTGATCCACTCCTGGATCACTATCGTACCCCCTTGCCAAACTCATAGCATGTCATACTTTATAGAACCTATGACTGAGGCATAGGGAATGACTTTCATTCTCTTTCTATCTTCTGTCATGGTCGGGTTTTGAGTCTTACTCAACTTTACACCTTGTAATACAGGCAAGAACTCCTTCTTTGACTGATCCATTTTGAACTCTTTCAAAATCTTGTCAAGGTATGTACTCATTTGAAAAATCTTATCAAGCGTCTTGATCTATCTCTATAGATCTTGATGCTCAATATGTAAGCAGCTTCACTGAGGTCTTTCTCTGAAAATCTCCTTTCAAATTCTCCTTTATGCTTTCTAGAAAATTCTACATCATTTCCGATCAACAATATGTCATTCACATATACTTATCAGAAAGGCTATAGTGCTCCCACCCACTTTCTTGTAAATACATGCTTCACTTCAAGTCTGTATAAAACTATATGTTTGGATCACACTATCAAAGCGTTTATTCCAACTCCGAGAAGCTTCCACCAGTCCATAGATGGATCGCTAGAGCTTGAACACCTTGTTAGTACCTTTAGGATTGACAAAACCTTCTGGTTGCATCATATACAACTCTTCTTTAAGAATCATCCATTTAAGGAATGCAGTTTTGACATCCATTTGCCAGATTTCATAAAATATGGCAACTGCTAACATGATTCGGACGGATTTAAGCATCACTACAGTTGAGAAAAACTCATTGCAGTCAACAACTTGAACTTGTTAAAAACATTTTGCGATAAGTCGAGCTTTGTAGATAGTAACACTACTATGAGCGTCCGTCTGCCTCTTGAAGATCCATTTATTTTCTATGGCTTGCCGATCATCGGGCAAATCCACCAAAGTCCATACTTTGTTCTCATACATGGATCCTGTCGGTGTCAAAACCGGCGGATCTCGGGTAGGGGGTCCCGAACTGTGCATCTAGGCGGATGGTAACAGGAGACAAGGGACACGATGTTTTACCCAGGTTCGGGCCCTCTCGATGGAGGTAAAACCCTACGTCCTGCTTGATTAATATTGATGATATGGGCAGTACAAGAGTGGATCTACCACGAGATCAAGGAGGCTAAACCGTAAAGCTAGCCTATGGTATGATTGTTGTAATGTATGTTGTGTCCTACGGACTACAGCCCTCCGGTTTATATAGACACCGGAGAAGGCTAGGGTTACACAGAGTCGGTTACAATGGTAGGAGATCTACATATCCATATCACCAAGCTTGCCTTCCACGCCAAGGAAAGTCCCATCCGGACACAGGACGGAGTCTTCAATCTTGTATCTTCGTAGTCTTGGAGTCCAGCGGACGATGATAGTCCGGCTGTCCGGACACCCCCTAGTCCAGGACTCCCTCAGTAGCCCCCGAACCAGGCTTCAATGACGATAAGTCCAGCGCGTATATAGTCTTCGGCGTTGCAAGTCGGGTTCTCCCTTCAAGTTCCATGTACCTGCCGAACAGTGTCCGGCTTCATCATAAATACTGTGCTTCTTGGCTTCTACGCCCAATAATGGCCTTCTTCCATGCGTCGCACGAATGCGAAAAGCTAGGGTGTCTTTTATGTTTCACCCCCTAGTCGTGCGAGTCATCCGCCTACAAAAGAGGCTAAAATCCAGATCCAAACCACACCATCTTCCTTCCACGAATACTCATCGGAGCGCCTTTGACCTAAAAATCCATTCCATCATGGACCGTCGACGCGGCTCCTCTTCTCGCTCTCCCAGCCCACCGTCAGGGGATTGGAGGAGGTGCTCTGTTCCACACAACGAGCTAGTGAAGCTCCAAGCGGGGGGATATCTCCCTCCGGCCTTCATGGTCCCGGTTCGAGCCGGGCTGGCCACCTACCAAGGTGGGAAGCAAGCGGAGGCTACCCCAAGTCCCAACAAAGGGGAGCGGGTATGCTTTGTCCCCTATCTGATAAGGGGACTCGGATTTCCAATACATCCGTTTCTCCGCGGGCTCCTGGAGTTCTACGGACTCCAGCTCCATCACCTTACGCCCGCCTTTGTCTTGCATATCGCGGGCTACGTAGCTCTTTGCGAGCTATTCCTGGGCATCGAGCCCCATTTTGCACTGTGGAGGAGGCTGTTCTGCCTCGTACCCCGTTCTCACGAGGGATCTATATATCAAGTGGGCGGCGCCGAAATATGGCGCATTGCCGGGACCGGATACCCATCCGGTACCCCTAAGAAGGTGTCCGAAGACTGGCCTTCGGAGTGGTTTTACATAGAAGACGCTCCGCTGCCGGACCCAGTCCGGATTGGCCTCCCGGAGTTCAATGCTGCTCCTTTGAAGAAACGCTTTAGCTGGCGCCCACGGAGCCCCCGATTGGAGGAAGACAAGAGCGTCCATTACCTGATGGGCCGAATAAGATTACTGGCCCATTCCGGGTTGACCATGATTGGAGTCATGGCAACATGCATCATGCGGGGGGTACAACCATTGCAATACAGAGGCCACCCCATGTGGGATTTCAACGGGGAAGACGATGCCACCCGTCATGGCCGCAAAGGGCCGGATTCGACCGAGGATCTGGTGCAGATCCTGTCCGACCTGTACAAGGGGGAGAAGGAGGACTTCCTTCGAACGAACCCCTTGAATGGGTTTTCCATGAACAACCCTAGAGGCTGGGTAAGCGAACACTTTTAAGGGCTCAACCCATGCTTTCGAAGTTTAGGCTTCTTACATTATGTCTTTGGCGCAGGAACTACGCCGGATTGTGGAGGACATGGTAAGTCCCGCTCCGCAACCCGAGGATCTAGAAAGATCCCAGGATCTGGCCTCCAAAGAGGACCCGGATATCAATGTGGAGCTGATCGACGGGGTGTTCCACCAACTCAGCGTGGATAACGCTTTAGTTGCCATTACGGCGGACTACCCCGGACTATGTCCGGCTTCCCAGGTGACTGTGACCGAGGTCCGGACACC
The DNA here is from genome assembly GCF_002162155.2 of Triticum dicoccoides. Lineage (NCBI taxonomy): Eukaryota > Viridiplantae > Streptophyta > Magnoliopsida > Poales > Poaceae > Triticum > Triticum dicoccoides. Next base: position 55,774,256 of record NC_041389.1, on the reverse strand, counting down.
ATTACCTCTTCCTTGCCCATTTCTGACCTTCGCGAACGATGGTGTTTTGCAGGAAGCGCCTTCAAGGCGGGAAGCCGAGCCCGCGGGGGCTGACCAACGAAGGTCAGCGCGGACCAGCAGGCGGAAAAGGAGCGCGGCACGGACTGATATGTCGCCGCAAAGGTATAGCTCGTATTTAAATTTTCAGAGCAACGTTCCTAGGAAGCGTCTGAGTGCTCATGATCTTTGTAGGAGAAAAAGCGCCTGCCGAACTGTGGGCGTAGAGGTTGCCGATCCGACCTATACCAGCCAGGCTCCAGCGCCCGGCCTGGAGGGGGAGGCAAGCGCAAGGCGCGGGCCGGATACTCCTCCAATGGAGGATGCCGATAGACTGTCCGCCACCAAGTCTGAGGTGGAGAGTGCCATGAACCACAGGCGCCGCTAGACAGTATTTCATGAAGCGTGCTTCTCCCCTGAGGCATTGGACGCCTTTAACGCAGGGGAGCCGCATCTCCGTGCTGCTCAAGACGGTTTTATCAGAGCCACGGAGCAGTATGTGAAAGACATACGGGTAAGGGAATTTAATGGTTATATATGCCAGTAGCCCCCGAGACTTAAAGTAGTTATGTTAACTGATTTAAGGATCATTTGAAACACAGGCTCTTACTGAGAAGAATGCCCAGCTGTCTCAGGAGCTGCAAGAATGCAAGGCCCAACTTGAGGCCGCACTCGCTGCCGCGGGAGGAAACACAGAGACCCCTCCTAGTAACACATTTTTATTAATAAATATAAGCGCTGTGCGGCGTGCGCGCAAGTCTAATGATGACATTGCAGGTGCCGCCGGACAAGATCCGGACAGGCAGGAATTACTGCGCCAGCTGAAGGCCGGCAAGAGGGTGCTGAATAGGGTGCAGCAAGAAAGGAACCAGCTCCAGGATGCCAACGCCAGGCTCGGAGAAGAGCTGAAAGGCGCTCAGGCCGGGCTGTCCGGCTCCGTTAAGGAGAATCAGCGGCTTCGTCGCGGCATCTATAGTAAGTGCTTGAGCGGACTCCTTTGAAAAGAAGAGTTCGGCGAGGAAGTAAATTGACATAATATGTCTTGTAGGTATACTCACAGGTCGCCCTGCGGAGGAGATGCCCATATCAATGGGTGATCAACTTCCCAAGCTGTTGCAACTACTCGAACGAGTTCGGCAGGCAATGAGCGGCGTCGTCCAGGCTTTATGGCCAGCCCTTTCCCTACCCGAGGGCCTTGGGGAGCTTGCGGAGAAGCTTCAGGGAGTGCGGCAGCGCTTCCGTTTGTGGAAGATTTCGGCTTGCTGTCAAGGTGCCAGGGAGGCTTGGGCCATGGTGAAGACGCGTTACAAGAAGGCGGATCCCAACCACATGGCCGAAGTTGGACCGGTCGGGCCCGATGGGAAGGAGATCCCTGTGAGTTTAGTGTACAGCCAAGTAGAGTTGGCTGCCAAATTTTCCCAACGGCACTGTAAGTTAGACAGCCTGTTAGACGGGATTGAGGAGGAATACAATCAGTAAATTTGACAATGTATTTTAAAATGACATGTGAAATGCCTTCTAGCCGGATTGTAGATCGTTTGTCTTTGCCGACCTTTTCGCTTCAACCTCGGGACCCTAGAGTCCGGAGTGTGTCCGAATACCTTCTTGGTTAAGAAACAACCGAGGTATGCATGGAGACTAGGCGTAGGGGTCATTAGTGCTTTATCAGACAAGTGCCCAACTAGTTATGTTATATTACATGGTTAGTAAGAAACATCTTCCAGGGAGAATAGTTCCGTTAGGGGTTCCTTTCCCTAGGAGGCATACCCTAAAGTGCATGCCCGGACTGCGAAAAAAGCAGAAAAACATCTGGGGGCAGATAAATAAGTAGGTAAAAAATCATCTTTCAAGTCACCGACCGAATATTCCCTTAAGAACGCTAGCTTTCGGCTTCACCCAGTCTGAGGTACACGTCTGGCTGACCCGGCAGTAACAATCGCAGAGGTGCTCCCTTTACCTCCTAGCCGAACAATCGGGAACGTAGGGGTAAGCACAGGAGCCAGGCAACCCAGCTTGGCCAAAACTTAAGTCATATCGATGCATATAATGGTGAGTAAAAGGTACATGTGGAAGCTTGACACATGTGTTGGGCATGAAGCCCTTATAATTGAGCTTCTGGAAAAGAAGCCCCCAGGTATAATGAGTGCGGATAGCACATCAAGTGTGTGCGAACAATGCGCATTTAGGCCTTTAAGGGCTTTGTATGAAAAAAGGTTAAGAGAAGAAAGAAAAACAAAGTGCAGCTCTAGTGTAAAAAAAAAATTTTGGACTGGGGAAGGGGACGAACTCTTAGTCCGGCGTTAGGCGTAAAATCTTCGGAGGCGGGCTGCGTTCCATGGGTTCGGCTCGAGTCGGTTGTCCGATGCATTTCGTAGACGGTACGCTCCGCCAGTCAGGACTTGATCGATAATGAAGGGGCCCTCCCATTTGGGCTTGAGCTTGTCCTTTTTCTTGTCCGGTAGGCGTAGAACTAGTTCGCCAACGTTGTAAGTCTTGGCTCGTACTTCTCTGCTTTGATATCTTCGAGCCTGCTGCTGATAGAATGCGGAACGAGCCTTTGCGACGTCATGTTCTTCCTCCATTGTGTCCAAGCTGTCCTGCCGATCCAGCTCGGCCTCTCTTTCTTCGTACATGCGCACTCGAGGTGAGTCATGAATAATGTCGCAGGGCAGAACTGCCTCTGCGCCGTATACCATAAAAAATGGTGTGAATCCGGTAGTACGGTTGGGTGTTGTCCGCAGCCCCCAGAGTACGGAGTCAAGCTCCTCTACCCAGTGCGTGTCGGATTTTGTAAGTGACCGCACTAGTCTGGGTTTAATGCCGCTCATTATTAGACCATTTGCTCGTTCCACTTGACCGTTGGTTTGAGGGTGATAGACTGAAGCGTAGTCGAGCTTGATGCCCATATTTTTGCATCATGACTTAACCTCGTCGGCCATGAAGTTCGTGCCGTTGTCGGTGATGATGCTGTGGGGGACACCGTAACGGTGTACTACCCGGGATATAAAGTCTATCACTGGTCCGGACTCTGCCGTTTTGACCGGTTTGGCCTCTATCCATTTGGTGAATTTATCCACCATGAACAATAGGTACCTTTGCTTGTGGGTTCCCCCTTTAAGGGGTCCAACCATATCAAGCCCCCAGACCGCGAACGGCCAGGTAATGGGTATAGTTTTGAGGGCGGTGGGTGGCATATGGCTCTGATTAGCGAAGAGCTGACAACCGACGCATCTCTAGACTAAATCCTGGGCATCTGCCCAGGCCGTCGGCCAATAAAATCCTGTACGGAATGCCTTTCCTACAAGGGCCCGGGCTGCTACGTGATGTCCGCCTAGTCCGGCATGAATTTCAGCCAGGAGGTTTCGCCCTTCCTCTTCGGAGATACACCTTTGCAGGACTCCGGTTGTACTTTTCTTATAAAGTTCTTCCTCATGGACCTTGTAGGCTTTCGATCGCCGGACTATGCAGTGGGCCTCATTTTGGTCTTCGGGGAGTTCCTGCCTAAGCAAGTAGGCTAGGAATGGTTCTGTCCACGGGGCGATTACTGCCATTATGTCGTGGGCTGAAGGTGTTATGTCATCGGCTGGATTGCCGGTCGGCGCAGTTATTTTCGGTTTGTCGTTTCCGGACTCCTCTTCCCATAGTACGGATGGCTTGAAGAGCCGCTCCAGGAAGATATTTGGAGGGACAGCGTCACGTTTTGCACCGATGCGTGCCAGTACGTCGGCCGCTTGGTTATTATCTCGGGCTACGTGATGGAATTCGAGTCCTTCAAACCGAGCTGACATTTTTAAGACAACATTGCGATATGCTGCCATTTTCGGGTCCTTGGCATCGAAATCTCCATTTATTTGGGATATTGCAAGGTTTGAATCCCCGCGCACCTCTAGGCGTTGAATGCCCATGGAGATTGCCATCCGGAGACCGTGTAAAAGGGCCTCGTATTCGGCTGCGTTGTTGGAGTCCGTGTACATTATTTGAAGTATGTATTGGACTGTGTCCCCGGTTGGGGACGTAAAGACGACGCCAGCCCCCAGTCCGGCTAACATTTTAGAGCCGTCGAAGTGCATAATCCAATTGGAGTATGCGCCGTACTCTTTAGGGAGTTCGACTTCGGTCCATTCAGCAACAAAGTCAGCCAAAACTTGTGACTTTATAGCTCGCCGAGGTTTGTAAGTTATATCGAATGGTAAGAGCTCAATGGCCCATTTTGCAATCCTACCCGTTGCGTCGTGGTTATTTATAATGTCATTGAGTGGTACTTCAGAGGCCACTGTTATCGAACACTCTTGAAAGTAGTGTCGGAGCTTCCGGGATGCCATGAACACCGCATACGCTATCTTCTGATAGTGTGGGTAACGGGACTTGCAAGGGGTTAACACAGTGGATACATAATACACTGGTTTTTGAAGAGGGAATTTATGCCCTTCTGTTTCTCGTTCGACGACGAGTACCGCGCTTACAACTTGATGCGTTGCTGCGATGTATAACAACATTGGTTCGCCCAAGTTGGGCGCAGCCAGGACCGGATTTGTTTCCAATATGGCCTTTATTTCTTCGAGTCCGGCAGTGGCAGCATCCGTCCACTTGAAGTGTTCGGTGCGCCTGAGGAGGCAATAGAGGGGCAATGCCTTTTCTCCTAAACGGGAGATAAAGCGGCTTAGAGCCGCCACGCATCCAGTCAATTTTTGTATTTGCTTGAGGTCTTTTGGGATATCTAGCTGTGACAGAGCTCGGATCTTGGCTGTGTTTGCTTCAATACCTCTACCGGATACAATGAAGCCCAGTAGCTTTCCGGCTGGTACGCCGAAAACGCATTTTTTCGGATTCAGCTTGATGTCATATGCTCTGAGGTTGTCGAATGTGAGCCTCAAGTCGTCTACTAGAGTTTCGACGTGTTTGGTTTTGACGACTACGTCGTCTACGTATGCCTCTACTGTTTTGCCGATCTGTTGCGCCGAATCATGCGCTGATATGTTGCGCCGGCGTTTTTAAGTCCGAAGGGCATCGTGTTGAAGCAGAATGGTCCATATGGAGTGATGAATGCCATTGCAGCTTGATCTGCTTCCGCCATCTTGATTTGATGGTAGCCGGAGTATGCGTCGAGGAAGCACAATGAATCGTGCCCTGCGGTAGCATCGATAATTTGGTCGATGCGGGGGAGAGGAAAGGGATCCTTTGGGCAAGCCTTATTGAGGTCTTTAAAATCGACACATAGGCACCAGGATTTGTCCTTCTTTGGTACCATTACCAGATTTCCTAGCCAATCCGGATGTTTGATATCTCTGATGAATCCGGCTTCCAATAGTTTGGCTAGCTCTTCTCCCATTGCCTGTCTTTTGGGTTCGGAAAATCGTCGAAGAGCCTGTTTGACTGGCTTAAATCCTTTTAGGATGTTTAGGCTGTGTTCTGCCAACCTGCGTGGGATTCCGGGCATATCCGAAGGATGCCGGGCGAAAATGTCCCAATTTTCCCGAAGGAATTCACGCAGTGCGGCGTCTACTTCGGGGTTCAATTGTGCCCCAATGGAGGCCGTCTTTGTTGGGTCCGTTGGATGGACCTGGAATTTTATTATTTCATCTGCTGGTTTGAAGGAGGTGGACTTGGATCTTTTATCGAGTATCACATCGTCCCTGTTCACCGTAGAGCGCAGCACGGTGAGTTCTTCTACCGCTAGGGCTTCGGATAGTGCCTCCAGGGCTAGTGCGTCTGTGTTGTTTTCGGCGCGGAGTGCTATGTCCGGATCACTCGCGAGAGTGATTATACCGCCGGGCCCAGGCACTTTGAGCTTCATATACCCATAATGGGGTACGGTTTGAAAAATTGTGAATGCCTCTCGTCCTAATATAGCGTGATATCCGCTGTTGAACGGGGCCACTTGGAACGTGACTTCTTCGGATCTGTAATTGTTCGGTGAGCCGAACACCACATCGAGTGTGATTTTTCCGGTGCAGCGCGCTTCCCGGCTAGGGATTATACCTCTGAAGGTTGTGCTGCTTCGCTCAATACGGCTCCAGTCTATTTCCATTTTTTGAAGAGTTTCCTCGTAGATGAGGTTTAGTCCGCTGCCGCCATCCATGAGGACCTTTGTAAGTCGAAAGCCGTCCACTATGGGACTAAGCACCAGTGCGGCTGGTGCTCGGGCTGTTCGAAATTTAGGTTCATCGCTGGCGTTGAAGGTGATGGCTGTGTCGCTCCATGGATTTGCTGTTGCTACTTGGTAGACTTCGGCGATGCCGCGGATTGTTCGTTTTCGCATATTATTTGATGCGAAGGTCTCGAAGACTGTTGATACCGTACCGGTATTGTTGGAGTGGTTTTCCGAGGCTAGAAGCTCCTCGCCACTTTTGGCCACCTGCCGTAGTATCCAACATGCTCGAAGGCTATGTGTTGGGACGGCGCCCTCTGTACTATGAAGCTTACAGGGTCCGCTGAGCCATCCTTCCAGTACGGTTCCGTGCCCTTTAAGGGGTTTTTGCTTTTTGCTTTTTGCATCTGGTGCCTTAGTATGATGCACCCTTTTGTTGCGGACTAGGGTTGTATTCGGAGCCGGATTGTCCCGAAACTGATTTTCGGTTTTCCGAAAACTCTCCATCGCACAGTATTTTCGTACTATGGATGCCAGATCGGTGAAGCGTGTGATTTTACGGCGGCCGATGGCGTTCAATATTCCCTTGTCCGCGCAATTATTGCAAAAGATTGAGATTGCGTTTTCCTCTCGGCAGTCCTTTATCATGTCCATAACCAGGAGGAATCTGGCCCAGTAGTGATGTACTGTTTCAGCGGGCTCTTGTCGTATTAGAGATAGATCGCATATGTCTGGGCGGGTGGGTGGAATAAAATCCGGATCCCTACCCATCTTGGGGCTTAAAGGCCGTGAAGTTTCCAATTTTGGAAGCCTAGATTGCTGGATGTTGTCCAGCGAGTCCGGTCCGATGCCTGACTTTGAGTTCAGTGCTCGATCGAAGTCCGTTCCTCCGCGGAAATCCGGCGTGGAGGGTTCGGGAGCCCGGACATGTTTAGTTTTTAATACAGGAGGAGAGTCGCCGCATTGTTCCTCTACCACTTCGACATGGTGGGTAACCTGGGGAGAGTTAATCTCTCTCGGATCGGTTTTAAGCCCAATCTGATTGTAGTCCGTAGTGACTCCTAGGGCGGCGATGCGATCCAAGAGTTCGTTGACAGACGAGAGCTCTATCGGATCTAGCTGCTCGGCGAATTCCGAGCTGACATGGAGATTGCTTTTGACGACTTGAGAAGTCATCGTCGAAGCCGTGGCCGGACAGGCGGTCATAAGAAAACCACCTAGCCGGATAGTTTGGCCGGCGGCCAAGGCCCCTTTGGTGAAAACGCCGTCCTTGAAGACGGGTGGAGGCATCCTTCCTATCGGTGACGACACAGAGGAACTCTCAATGAAAGCACCAATGTGGGTGTCAAAACCGGCGGATCTCGGGTAGGGGGTCCTGAACTGTGCGTCTAGGCGGATGGTAACAGGAGACAAGGGACATGATGTTTTACCCAGGTTCGGGCCCTCTCGATGGAGGTAAAACCCTACGTCCTGCTTGATTAATATTGATGATATGGGTAGTACAAGAGTGGATCTACCACGAGATCAAGGAGGCTAAACCCTAAAGCTAGCCTATGGTATGATTGTTGTAATGTATGTTGTGTCCTACGGACTACAGCCCTCCGGTTTATATAGACACCGGAGAAGGCTAGGGTTACACAGAGTCGGTTACAATGGTAGGAGATCTACATATCCGTATCGCCAAGCTTGCCTTCCACGCCAAGGAAAGTCCCATCCGGACACGGGACGGAGTCTTCAATCTTGTATCTTCGTAGTCTTGGAGTCCGGCGGACGATGATAGTCCGGCTGTCCGGACACCCCCTAGTCTAGGACTCCCTCAGATCCCATCTTAGATTTCATGGCCTCAAGCCATTTCACGGAATTTGGGCTCATCATTGCTTCCTCATAGTTCGTAGGTTCATCATGGTCTAGTAACATGACTTCCAGAATAGGATTACCGTACCACTCTGGTGTGGACCGTACTCTGGAAGACCTACGAGGTTCTATAGTAACTTGATCTGAAGTTTCATGATCATCATCATTAGCTTCTTCACTAATTAGTGTAGGAATCACTAGAACAGATTTCTGTGATGAACTACTTTCCAATAAGGGAGAAGGTACAATTACCACATCAAGTTCTACTTTACTCACACTCACTTCTTTCGAGAAAACACCTTCTCTAGAAAGGATCCATTCTTAGCAACAAAGATTTTGCCTTCGGATCTGTGATGGAAGGTGTACCCAACAATTTCCTTTGGGTATCCTATGAAGACACACTTCTCTAATTTGGTTCGAGCTTATCAGGTTAAAGCTTTTTCACATAAGCATCGCAGCTCCAAACTTTAAGAAATGACAACTTTGGTTTCTTTCCAAACCACAGTTCATAAGGCGTCGTCTCAACGGATTTTGATGGTGCCCTGTTTAACGTGAATGCAGCTGTCTCTAATGCATAACCCCAAAGCAATAGTGGTAAATCGGTAAGAGACATCATAGATCACACCATATCTAATAAAGTGTGGTTACGATGTTCGGACACACCATTATGCTGTGGTGTTCCAGGTGGCGTGAGCTGTGAAACTATTCCACATTGTTTAAATTGAAGGCCAAACTCGTAACTCAAATATTCACCTCCATGATGAGATCGTAGAAACTTTATTTTCTCATTACAATGATTCTCCACTTCACTCTGAAATTCTTTAAACTTTTCAAATGTTTCAGACTTGTGTTTCATTAAGTAGATATACCCATATCTGCTCAAATCATCTGTGAAGGTCAGAAAATAATGGTACTTGCCATGAGCCTCAACACTCATCAGACCGCATACATCGGTATGTATTATTTCCAATAAGTCATTAGCTCATTACATTGTTCCAAAGAATGGAGTTTTAGTCATCTTGCCCATGAGGCACGGTTCACAAGTATCAAATGATTCATAAGCAGGTGATTCCAAAAGCCCATCAACATGGAGTTTCTTCATGCGCCTTACACCAATATGACCTAAACAGCAGTGCCACAAATATGTTGCACTATCATTATCAACTTTGCATCTTTTGGCATCAATATTATGAATATGTGTATCACTACAATCAAGATTCAATAAACCATCAATATTGGGTGTATGACCATGGAAGGTTTATTCATGTAAATAGAATAACAATTATTCTATGTCTTAAATGAATAACCGTATTTGCAATAAACATGATCTAATCATATTCATGCTCAACGTAAACACCAAATAACATTTATTTAGGTTCAACACTAATCCCGAAAGTATAGGGAGTGCACGATGATGATCATATCAATCTTGGAACCACTTCCAACACTCATTGTCACTTCATCCTCAACTAGTCTCTATTTATTCTGCAACTCCTGTGTCGAGTTACTAATTTTAGCAACCGAACAAGTATCAAATACCCAGGGGTTGCTACGAGCTCTAGTAAGGTACACATGAATAACATGTATATCAAATATACCTTTGTGCACTTTGCCATCCTTCTTACCCGCCAAAATATTCGGGGCAGTTCTGCTTCCAGTGACCATTTCCTTTGCAGTAGAAGCACTCAGTTTCAGGCTTAGGTCTAGCTTTAGGCTTCTTCATGGGAGTAGCAACTTGCTTCCTATTCTTCTTGAAGTTCCCTTTCTTCCCTTTGCCCTTTTCTTGAAACTAGTGGTCTTGTCAATCATCAACACTTGATGCTCTTTCTTGATTTCTCCCTTCATTGATTTCAGCATCACGAAGAGCTCGGGGATCGCTTTTGTCATCCCTTGCATATTATAGTTCATCACGAAGTTCCAGTAACTTGGTGATGTATAGAACTCTGTCAATCACTATCTTATCTGGAAGATTAACTCCCACTTGATTCAAGCGATTGTAGTACCCATACATTCTGAGCACATGGTCACTAGCTGAGCAATTCTCCTCCATCTTTTAGGCGAAGTACTTGTCGAAGGTCTCATACTTCTCGACACGGGCATGAGTCTGAAATACCAATTTCAGATCTTTGGAACATCTCCTATGCTCCATGGTGTTCAAAACATTTTTGAAGTCCCGGTTCTAAGCTGTAAAGCATGGTGCACTAAACTATCAAGTAGTCATCATATTGAGCTAGCCAAACGTTCATAACGTCTGCATCTGCTCCTGCAATAGGTTTTTCACCTAATGGTGCATCAAGGACATAATTCTTCTATGCAGCAGTGAGGATAAACCTCAGATCACAGACCCAGTCCGCATCATTTCTACTATCATCTTTCAACTTAGTTTTCTCTAGGAACATACATAAAACATAGGGAAGCTACAATGCGAGCTATTGATCTACAACATAATTTGCAAAATACTATCAGGACTAAGTTCATGATAAATTAAAGTTCAATTAATCATATTACTTAGGAAGTCCCACTTAGATAGACATCCCTCTAGTCATCTAAATGATCATGTGATCCATATCAACCAAACCATGTCCGGTTATCACGTGAGTTGGAGTAGTTTTCAATGGTGAACATCTCTATATATGTTGATCATATCTACTATATGATTCACGCTCGACCTTTCGGTCTCCAGTGTTCCGAGGCCATATCTGCATATGCTAGGCTCGTCAAGTTTAACCCGAGTATTCTGCATGTGCAAAACTGGCTTGCACCCGTTGTATGTGAACGTAGAGCTTATCACACCCGATCATCATGTGGTGTCTCAGCACGACGAACTGTAGCAATGTTGCATACTCAGGGAGAACACTTATACCTTGAAATTTAGTGAGGGATCATCTTATAATGCTACCATTGTACTAAGCAAAACAAGATGCATAAAAGATAAACATCATATGAAATCAAAATATGTGACATGATATGGCCATCATCATCTTGTGCCTTTGATCTCCATTTCCAAAGTACCATCACGATCTCCATCGTCACCGGCATGACACCATGATATCCATCATCTTGATCTCTATCAACGCGTCGTCACTTGGTCGTCTCGCCAACTATTGCTTTTGCAACTATTGCTACCGCATAGCGATAAAGTAAAGCAATTATATGGCACTTTCATCTTATGCAATAAAGAGACAACCATAAGGCTCCTTCCAGTTGCCGATAACTTTAACAAAACATGATCATCTCATACAACAAATTATATCACATCATGTCTTGAACAGATCACATCACAACATGCCCTGCAAAAACAAGTTAGGGCGTCCTCTACTTTGTTGTTGCAAGTTTTACATGGCTGCTATGGGCTTCTAGCGAGAACCGTTCTTACCTACGCATCAAGAGCACAACGATTTTTCATCAAGTGTGCTGTTTTAACCTTAAACAAGGACCGGTCGTACTCAAACTCGATTCAGTTAAAGTTGGAGAAACAGACACCCGCCAGCCACCTATGTGCAAAGCACGTCGGTAGAACCAGTCTCATGAACGTGGTCATGTAATGTCGGTCCGAGCCGCTTCATTCAACAATACTGCCAAATCAAAGTAAGACGTTGGTGGTAAGCAGTATGACTATTATCGCTCACAACTCTTTGTGTTCTACCCATGCATATAACATCTACGCATAGACCTAGCTCAGATGCCACTGTTGGGGAACACGATAATTTCAAAATTTATCCTACGATTACGCAAGATCTATCTAGGTGATGCATAGCAACGAGAGGGGATAGTGTGTCCACGTACCCTCGTAGACCGAAAGTGGAAGCGTTTTAATAACGCGGTTGATGTAGTCGAACTTCTTTGCGATCCAACTGATCAAGTACCGAACGTACGACACCTCCGCGTTCAGCACACGTTCCACTCAATGTCGTCCCTCGTGCTCTTGATTGCTACCTCTTGAGCACTGCGTTGGTTTTCCCTTGAAGAGGAAAGGGTGATGCAGCAAAGTAGCGCAAGTATTTCCCTCAGTTTTTGAGACCAAGGTATCAATCCAGTAGGAGGCTCCACGCAGGTCCCTCGTACCTACACAAACAAACAAGAAACTCGCAACCAACGCGATAAAGGTGTTGTCAATCCCTTCACGGCCACTTGCGAAAGTGAGATCTGATAGACATAATAAGATAAGATAAATATTTTTGGTATTTTCATGATATAGATTGGAAAGTAAAGATTGCAAAATAAGATAGATCGGAAACTTATATGATGGAAAATAGACCCGGGAGCCATAGGTTTCACTAGTGGCTTCTCTCAAGATAGCATAAGTATTACGGTGGGTGAACAAATTAATGTCAAGCAATTGATAGAAAAGTGCATAGTTATGAGAATATCTAGGCATGATCATGTATATAGGCATCACGTCCGCGACAAGTAGATCGAAACGCTTCTTCATCTACTACTATTACTCCACACATCGACCGCTATCCAGCATGCATCTAGAGTATTAAGTTCATAAGAACAGAGTAATGCATTAGGCAAGATGACATGATGTAGAGGGATAAACTCAAGCAATATGATATAAACCCCATCTTTTTATCCTCGATGGCAACAATACAATACGTGCCTTGCCGCCCCTGCTGTCACTGGGAAAGGACACCGCAAGATTGAACCCAAAGCTAAGCACCTTGCTGCCCCTGCTGTCACTGGGAAAGGACACTGCAAGATTAAACCCAAAGCTAAGCACCTCTCACATTGCAAGAAAGATCAATCTAGTAGGCCAAACCAAACCGATAATTCGAAGAGACTTGCAAAGATAACCAATCATACATAAAAGAATTCAGAGGAGATTCAAATATTTCTCATAGATGAACTTGAGTATAAACCTGACCTCGACAAACACACCACAAAAAGAGTTACATCGAATAGATCTCCAAGAAGATCGAGGAGAACTTTGTATTGCGATTAAAATAGAGAGAAGAAGCCATCTAGCTAATAACTATGGAGCTGAAGGTCTATGGTAAACTACTCACAACTCATCGGAGAGGCTATAGTGTTGATGTAGATGCCCTCTATGATCGATTCCCCCTCCGACGGAGCGCCGGAAAAGGCCCCAAGATGGGATCTCACGGGTACAGAAGGTTGCAACGATGGAAATAGGGTTTCGTTGTGCTCCTGGATGTTTTCGGGGTACATAGATATATATATAGGCGAAGGAAGTCGGTCAAGGGAGCCACGAGGGGCCCATGAGGGTGGGGGGCATGCCCTCCTGCCTCGTGGCTTCCTCGTGTGTTTCTTGACCTCCACTCCAAGTCTCCTGGATTGTGTTTGTTCCAAAAAGATCTCTCCCAAAGGTTTCATTCTATTTGGACTCCGTTTGATATTCCTTTTCTTCGAAACACTGAAATAGGCAAAAAAACAACAATTTGGGCTGGGCCTTCGTTTAGTAGGTTAGTCCCAAAAATGATATAAAAGTGTATAGTAAAGCCCATAAACATCCAAAACGGGTAATGTAATAGCATGGAACAATAAAAAAATTATAGATATGTTGGAGACGTATCAAGCATCCCCAAGCTTAATTCTTGCTCGTCCTCGAGTAGGTAAATGATAAAAACAGAATTTTTGATGTGGAATGCTACCTAGCATATTTCGCAATGTAATTTTCTTTATTGTGGCATGAATGTTCAGATCCAAATGATTCAAAATAAAAGTTCATGTTGACATAAAAATAGTAATACTTCAAGCATACTAACAAGTAATCATGTCTTATCAAAATAGCATAGCGAAAAAAGCTTATCCCTACAAAATCATATAGTTAGGCTCTGCTTCATTTTCATCACACAAAATACTCCCATCATGCACAACCCCAGTTTCAGCAAAGAAATTGGTTCATACTTTTTAACGCGCTTCAACTTTTTCAACTCTCACGCAATACATGAGCGCAAGCCATGGATATAGCACTATATGTGGAATAGGATGGTGGTTGTGGAGAAGACAAAAAGGGAGAAGATAGTCTTGAAGGAAATATGCCCTAGAGGCAATAATAAAGTTATTATTTATTTCCTTATTTCATGATAAATGTTTATTATTCATGCTATAATTGTATTAATCGGAAACATAATACATATGTGAATACATAGACAATAAAGTGTCACTAGTATGTCTCTACTTGACTAGCTCGTTGATCAAAGATGGTTAAGGTTTCCTAACCATAGACATGAGTTGTCATTTGATAAACGGGATAACATCATTAGGAGAATGATGTGATTGACTTGACCCATTCTGTTAGCTTAGCACTTGATCGTTTTAGTTTACTGCTATTGCTTTCTTCATGACTCATACATGTTCCTATGACTATGAGATTATGCAACTCCCGATTACGGGAGGAACACTTTGTGTGCTACCAAACGTCACAATGTAACTGGGTGATTATAAAGGTGCTCTACAGGTGTTTCCAATGGTACTTGTTGAGCTGGCATAGATCGAGATTAGGATTTGTCACTCCGATTGTCGGAGAGGTATCTCTGGGTCCTCTCGGTAATGCACATCACTATAAGCCTTGCAAGCAATGTAGCTAATGAGTTAGTTACGGAATTATGCATTACATAACGAGTAAAGAGACTTGCCGGTAATGAGATTGAACTAGCTATTGGGATACCAACAATCGAATCTCGGGCAAGTAACATACCGATGACAAAGGGAACAACGTATGTTGTTATGCATGTTTGAACGATAAAGATCTTCGTAGAATATGTAGGAGCCAATATGAACATCCAGGTTCCGCTATTGGTTATTGACCGGAGACGTGTCTTGGTCATGTCTACATAGTTCTCAAACCCGTAGGGTCCACACGCTTAACGTTCGGTGACGATCGGTATTATGAGTTTTTGTGTTTTGATGTACCGAAGGTAGTTTGGAGTCCCGGATATAATCACGGACATGACGAGGAGTCTCGAAATGGTCGAGACATAAAGATCAATATATTGGACAAGTATATTTGGACTTCGGAATGGTTCCGGGTGAAATCGGGATTTTGCCGGAGTACCGGGAGGTTACCGGAACCCCCCGGTAAGTGTATGGGCCTTATTGGGCCTTAGTGGAATAGAGGAGGAGTAAGCATAGGAGGGGGCCCCCCAAGCCCAATCTGAATTAGGTGAGGGGGCCGGTCCCCCTTCCCTTCTTCTCTCCCTCCTCTTTACTACCTCTCCTACTCCAACTTGGAAGGGGGAGGAATCCTACTCCCGGTGGGAGTAGGACTCCCCTTGGCGCGCCCTCCTCCTGGCCGGTGGCCTCCCCCTCCTCTACTCCTTTATATACGAGGAGGGGGCACCCCATGGAGACACACAAGTTGATCATTGATCTTTAGTCGTGTGCGGTGCCCCCTCCACCATAATCCACCTCGGTCATATCGTAGCGGTGCTTAGGCGAAGCCCTACGTCGGTAGCTTCATCAACACCGTCATCACACCGTCGTGCTGACGAAAATCTCCCTCGAATCTCTACTGGATCATGAGTTCGTGGGACGTCACCGAGCTGAACGTGTGCAGATCGCAGAGGTGCCGTACATTCAGTACTTGGATCGGTTGATCATGAAGACGTATGATTACATCAACCGCATTGTCATAATGCTTCTGCTTACAATCTACGAGGGTACATGGACGACACTCTCCCCTCTCGTTGCTATGAATCACCATGGTCTTGCGTGTCTGTAGGAATTTTTTTGAAATTACTACGTTCCCCAACAGTGGTATCAGAGCCAGGTTTATGCGTAGATGTTATATGCACAAGTAGAACACAAGTGAGTTGCGGGTGATACAAGTCATACTGCTTACCAGCATGTCATACTTTGGTTCGGCGGTATTGTTGGATGAAGCGGCCAGGACCGACATTATGCATACGCTTACGCGAGACTGGTTCTACCGACATGCTTTGCACATAGGTGGCTGGCAGGTGTCAGTTTCCCCAACTTTAGTTGAACCGAGTGTGGGTATGCCCGGTCCTTGAGAAGGTTAAAACAACACTAACTTGACGAAATATCGCTGTGGTTTTGATGCATAGGTAAGAACGGTTCTTGCTTAGCCCGTAGAAGCCACGTAAAACTTGCAACAACAAAGTAGAGGACGTCTAACTTATTTTTGCAGGGCATGTTGTGATGTGATATGGTCAAGACATGATGCTAAATTTTATTGTATGAGATGATCATGTTTTGTAACAAAGTTATCGGCAACTGGCAGGAGCCATATGGTTGTCGCTTTATTGTATGCAATGCAATCGCCTTGTAATTGCTTTACTTTATCACTAAGCGGTAGCGATAGTCGTAGAAGCAATAGTTGGCGAGACAACAACGATGCTATGTTGAAGATCAAGGTGTCGCGCCGGTGACGATGGTGATCATGACGGTGCTTTGAAGATGGAGATCAAAGGCACAAGATGATGATGGCCATATCATATCACTTATATTGATTGCATGTGATGTTTATATTTTATGCATCTTATTTTGCTTTGATTGATGGTAGCATTATAAGATGATCTCTCACTAAATTTCAAGGTATAAGTGTTCTCCCTGAGTATGCACCGTTGCCAAAGTTCGTCGTGCCGATACACCACGTGATGATCGAGTGTGATAAGCTCAACGTTCACTTACAATGGGTGCAAGCCAGTTTTGCACGCGCAGAAATACTCGGGTTAAACTTGACGAGCCTAGCATAGGCAGATAGGGCCTCGGAACAATGAGACCAAAAGGTCGAGCATGAATCATATAGTAGATATGATCAACATAGTGATGTTCACCGTTGAAAACTACTCCATCTCACGTGATGATCAGTTTTGGTTTAGTTGATTTGGATCACGTGATCACTTAGATGATTAGAGAGATGTCTATCTAAGTGGGAGTTCTTTAGTAATATGATTAATTGAACTTAAATTTATCATGAACTTAGTACCTGATAGTATTTTGCTTGTCTATGTTGTTGTAGATAGATGGCATGTGTTGTTGTTCCGTTGAATTTTAATGTGTTGCTTGAGAAAGCTAAGTTGAAAGATGATGGTAGCAATTACACGGACTGGGTCTATAACTTGAGGATTGTCCTCATTGCTGCATAGAAGAATTAGGTCCTGGAAGCACCGCTAGGTGCACCACCCATGCCGGCAACTGCAGACATTGTGAATGTCTGGCAATCGCATGTTGATGACTACTCGATAGTTCAGTGTGCCATGCTTTACGGCTTAGAACCGGGACTTCAATGACGTTTTGAACATCATGGAGCATATGAGATTCCAGGAGTTGAAGTTAATATTTCAAGCAAATGCCCGGATTGAGAGACATGAAGTCTCCAATAAGTTCTATAGCTGCAAGATGGAGGAGAATAGTCTGGGTATTGCAATCACTTGATTCAATGGGAGTTAATCTTCCTGATGATAGTGTCATTGATAGAATTCTTCAATCACTGCCACCAAGCTACAAGAGCTTCGTGATGAACCATAATATGCAAGGGATGAACAAGACAATTCCTGAGCTCTTCGCAATGCTAAAGGCTGCGGAGGTAGAAATCAAGAAGGAGCATCAAGTGTTGATGGTCAATAAGACCGCCAGTTTCAAGAAAAAGGGTAATGGGGAGAAGAAGGGGAACTTCAAGAAGAACATCAAACAATTGTTGCTCAAGAGAAGAAACCTAAATCTGGACCTAAGCCTGAGACTGAGTGCTTCTACTGCAAAGGGACTGGTCACTTGAAGTGGAACTACCCCAAGTATTTGGCGGATAAGAAGGATGGCAAGGTGAACAAAGGTATATGTGATATACATGTTATTGATGTGTACCTTACTAGAGCTTGCAGTAGCACCTGGGTATTTGATACTGGTTCTGTTGCTAATATTTGCAACTCGAAACAGGGACTATGGATTGAGCGAAGATTGGCTAAGGACAAGGTGACAATGCGCATGGGAAATGGTTCCAAAGTCGATGTGATCGCCGCCGGCACGCTACCTCTACATCTACCTTCGGGATTAGTTTTAGACCTGAATAATTGTTATTTGGTGCCAGCGTTAAGCATGAACATTATATATGGATCTTGTTTGATGCGAGATAGGTATTCATTTAAATCTGAGAATAATCGTTGTTCAATTTTTATGAGTAATATCTTTTATGGTCATGCACCCTTAAAGAGTGGTCTATTTATCTTGAATCTCGATAGTAGTGATACACATATTCATAATGTTGAAGCCAGAAGATGCAGAGTTGATAATGATAGTGCAACTTATTTGTGGCACAGCCATTTAGGTCATATTGGTGTAAAACGCATGAAGAAACTCCATACTGATGGACTTCTGGAATCACTTGATTATGAATCACTTGGTACTTGCGAACCATGCCTTATGGGCAAGATGACTAAAACACCGTTCTCTGGAACAATGGAGCGAGCAACAGATTTGTTGGAAATCATACATACTTATGTATGTGGTCCAATGAATATTGAGGCTCGCGGCGGGTATCATTATTTTCTCACCTTCACAGATGATTTAAGTAGATATGGGTATATCTACTAAATGAAACATAAGTCTGAAACATTTGAAAAGTTCAAAGAATTTCAGAGTGAAGTTGAAAATCATCGTAACAAGAAAATAAAGTTTCTACGAACTGATCGTGGAGGAGAATATTTGAGTTACGAGTTTGGTCTACGTATGAAACAATGCGGAATAGTTTCGCAACTCATGCCACCCGGAACACCACAACGAAATGGTGTGTCCGAACGTCGTAATCGTACTTTATTAGATATGGTGCAATCTATGATATCTCTTACTGATTTACCGCTATCGTTTTGGGCTTATGCTTTAGACACGGCTGCATTCATGTTAAATAGGGCACCATCGAAATCCGTTGAGACGACGCCTTGTGAACTATGGTTTGGCAAGAAACCAAAGTTGTCATTTCTTAAAGTTTGGGGCTGCGATGCTTATTTGAAAAAACTTCAACCTGATAAGCTCGAACCCAAATCGGAGAAATGTGTCTTCATAGGATACCTAAAGGAGACTGTTGGGTACACCTTCTATCACAGATCAGAAGGCAAAACATTTGTTGCTAAGAATGGATCCTTTCTAGAGAAGGAGTTTCTCTCGAAAGAAGTGAGTGGGAGGAAAGTAGAACTTGATGAGGTAACTGTACCCGCTCCCTTATTGGAAAGTAGTTCAACACAGAAACCGGTTCCTGTGACACCTACACCCATTAGTGAGGAAGCTAATGATATTGATCATGAAACTTCTGATCAAGTTACTACTGAACCTCGTAGGTCAACCAGAGTAAGATCCGCACCAGAGTGGTATGGTAATCCTATTTTGGAGGTCAAGTTACTTGACCATGGTGAACCTACAAACTATGAGGAAGCGATGATGAGCCCATATTCCGCAAAATGGCTTGAGGCCATGAAATCTGAGATGGGATCCATGTATGAGAACAAAGTGTGGACTTTGGTTGACTTGCCCGATGATCGGCAAGCCATCTAGAATAAATGGATCTTCAAGAAGAAGACTGGCGCTGACAGTAATGTTACTATCTACAAAGCTCAACTTGTTGCGAAAGGTTTTCGACAAGTTCAAGGGGTTGACTACGATGAGACTTTCTCACCCGTAGCGATGCTTAAGTCTGTCCGAATCATGTTAGCAATTGTCGCATTTTATGATTATGAAATTTGGCAAATGGACGTCAAAACTGCATTCCTGAATGGATTTCTGGAAGAAGAGTTGTATATGATGCAACCAGAAGGTTTTGTCGATCCAAAAGGTGCTAACAAAGTGTGCAAGCTCCAGGATCCATTTATGGATTGGTGCAAGCCTCTCGGAGTTGGAATAAACGTTTTGATAGTGTGATCAGAGCATATGGTTTTATACAAACTTTTGGAGAAGCCTGTATTTATAAGAAAGTGAGTGGGAGCTCTGTAGCATTTCTAATATTATATGTTGATGACATATTGTTGATTGGAAATGATATAGAATTTCTGGATAGCATAAAGGGATACTTGAATAAAAGTTTTTCGATGAAAGACCTCGGTGAAGCTGCTTACATATTGGGCATCAAGATCTATAGAGATAGATCAAGACGCTTAATTGGACTTCCACAAAGCACATACCTTGACAAAGTTTTGAAAAAGTTCAAAATGGATCAAGCAAAGAAAGGGTTCTTGCCTGTGTTACAAGTTATGAAGTTGAGTCAGACTAAATGCCCGACCACTTCAGAAGATAGAGAGAAAATGAAAAATGTACCCTATGCTTCAGCCATAGGCTCTATCATGTATGCAATGCTGTGTACCAGACCTGATGTGTGCCTTGCTATTAGTATAGCAGGGAGGTACCAAAGTAATCCAGGAGTGGATCACTGGACAGTGATATGTCTCCAACGTATCTATAATTTATGAAGCATGCTATATTATTATGTGTTTTGAATGATTACGGGCTTTATTATTCACTTTTATATTACTTTTGGGACTAACCTACTAATCGGAGGCCCAGCCCATATTGCTGTTTTATTGCCTGTTTCAGTATTTCGAAGAAAAGGAATATCGAACGGAGTCCAAACGGAATGAAACCTTCGGCATCATGATTTTTTGGAAGAATATCATCCTGGAGGCTTGGAGATCAAGTCAGAAGACCCTCGAGGAGCCCATGAGATAGGGGGCGCGCCCCCTTGTCTCGTGGACCCCTCGAGCACCCCCCGACCGACTTCTTTCGCCTATATAACCCTATGTACCCTAAAACTATCGAATATCAAGATAGATCGGGAGTTCTGCCACCGCAAGCCTCTGTAGCCACCAAAAACCTCTCGGGAGTCCGTTCCGGCACCCTGCCGGAGGGGGGATCCTTCACCGGTGGCTATCTTCATCATCCCGATGCTCTCCATGATGAGGAGGGAGTAGTTCACCCTCGGGGCTGAGGGTATGTACCAGTAGCTATGTGTTTGATCTCTCTCTCTTTCGTGTTCTCTCTCGTGTTCCCTCTATGGCACGATCTTGATGTATCCCGAGCTTTGCTATTGTAGTTGGATCTTATGATGTTTCTCCCCCTCTACTCTCTTATGATGAATTGAGTTTCCCCTTTGAAGTTATCTTATCGGATTGAGTCTTTTATGAGAACACTTGATGTATGTCTTGCCGTGCTTATCTGTGGTGACAATGGGATATCATTGCCTCTTTATGTATGTTTTGGTGACCAACTTGCCGGTTCCACCCATGAACCTATGCATAGGGGTTGGCACACGTTCTTGACTCTCCGGTAGAAACATTGGGGCACTCTTTGAAGTACTTTGTGTTGGTTGGATGAATCTGAGATTGTGTGATGCATATCGTATAATCATGCCCACGGATACTTGAGGTGACAATGGAGTATCTAGGTGACATTAAGGTTTTGGTTTATTTGTGTCTTAAGGTGTTATTCTAGTACGAACTCTTTAATAGATCGATCCGAAAGAATAACTTTGAGGTGGTTTTGTACCCTACCATAATCTCTACGTTTGTTCTCCGCTATTAGTTGCTTTGGAGTGACTCTTTGTTGCATGTTGAGGGCTTGTCATATGATCTATCTATGTTATTATTGTTGAGAGAACTTGCACTAGTGAAAGTATGAACCCTAGGCCTTGTTTCCTATCATTGCAATACTGTTTACGCTCACTTTTATCACTTGTTACCTTGCTGTTTTTATAATTTCAGATTACAAATACCTTTATCTACCATCCATATTGCACTTGTATCACCATCTCTTTGCCGAACTAGTGTACCTATACAATTTACCATTGTATTGGGTGTGTTGGGGACACAAGAGACTCTTTGTTATTTGGTTGCAGGGTTGCTTGAGAGATACCATCTTCATCCTACGCCTCCTACGGATTGATAAACCTTAGGTCATCCACTTGAGGGAAATTTGCTACTGTCCTACAAACCTGTGCACTTGCAGGCCCAACAACGTCTACAAGAAGAAGGTTGTGTAGTAGACATCAAGCTCTTTTCTAGCGCCGTTGTCGGGGAGGTTAGTGCTTGAAGGTATCTCTTTAGATCTTGCAATCGAATCTTTTTGTTTCTTGTTTTATCACTAGTTTAGTTTATAAAAGAAAACTACCAAAAAAATGGAATTGAGTTTGTCTCATACGCTTCATATTTTTAATATCTTTCATGAGTATGATAAAAAGGAAAATTGTGCTCAAGTGCTAGAAGAAGAAATCTATAGAATGTTTGATACTAAATCTTTGAATGATGAGCATGATTGCAATGTTGTTAGTATGAATTCCTTGAATATCCATGATGCTAATGATATGCAAAGCCACAAGCTTGGGGAAGCTATGTTTGATGAATATGATATTTTTAGTCCCCCAAGTTTAGATGAGAATATTTATTATGATGAAAGCACGCATCCTATTTATGATGATTATATTGATGAAAGTGGGTTTGGAAGAGTGTCAACTTTAGGAAGTAGTGATCCCACTATTTTGGAGGATGTTGAATCTTATTGTGATGAATATGAAAGTGGATTTGGAAGAGTGTCAACTTTATTTAGTGATGATTCCACTATTTCGGAAGAGGTTCCAATTGATTATGAGAACAAAGTTACTATCTATGATGATTATTGTGATGACTTGTATGCTATTAAGAATAATGATAACCATGAAACTTGTCATCATGATTTTATTTTTCAATTGGATTATGACTCACATGATAATTATTTTGTTGAGTTTGCTCCCACTACTATTCCGAATGAGAAGAATTTTGCTTATGTGGAGAGTAGTAATTTTTTTATGCTTGTAGATCATGAAAAGAATGCTTTAGGTGCTGGTTATATTTTTGAATTCATTCATGATGCTACTGAAAATTATTATGAGGGAGGAACTTATGCTTGTAGGAATTGCAATAATGTCAAGTTTCCTCCCTATGTGTTGAAAATCTTGAAGTTATGCTTGTTGTGCCATCCTATGCTAGTTGATTATTGTTCCCATAAGTTGTTTACTCACAAAATCCCTATGCATAGGAAGTGGGTTAGACTTAAATGTGCTAGTCATATTCTTCATGATGCTCTCTTTATGTTTCAATTCTTATCTTTTATGTGAGCATCATTGTCATCATCATGCCTAGCTAGAAAGGCATTAAAGAAAAGCGCTTGTTGGGAGACAACCCAATATTTATCCTTACTGTTTTTGTGTGTCCACATGATTATGATACTGTAGTAATCATGTTTTATAGCTTTTATTTCAATAAAGTGCCAAGTAGAACCTTTGGGAAGACTTGGGTGAAGTTTATGTGATCTTGCTGTAAAAAACAGAAACTTTAGCGTTCACGAGATTAGCTGCCATTTTTTACTGAAGAGTGCTTTTAGGTTGATTCTTTTTGAAGATGATTAATAGACAAATTACTCAGGTCCAGCAATTTATTTCATAATTGTTGGGGTTCCATAAGTATACATTTGATACAGATTACTACATACTGTTCTGTTTTTGACAGATTCTGTTTTCTATGTGTTGTTTGCTTATTTTGATGCATCTATGGCTAGTATTAAGTGGTATGAACCATAGAGAAGTTGGAATACAGTAGATATTACACAAATATGAATTTGGAATGAGTTCATTACAGTACCAAAGTGGTGGTTTTATTTTCTTATACTAACGGAGCTTACGAGTTTTGTGTTGAGTTTTGTGGTTGATGTTTTCAAGTTTTGGGTAAGGATTCGATGGACTGTGGAATAAGGAGTGGCAAGGGCCTAAGCTTGCGGATTACCAAGGCACCACAAGGTAATATTCAAGGACAACCAAGCAACTAAGCTTGGGGATGCCCCGGAAGGCATCCCCTCTTTCGTCTTCGTTCATCGGTAACTTTACTTGGAGCTATATTTTTATTCACCACATGATATGTGTTTTGCTTGGAGCATCATTTTATTTTGCTAGTATTTGCTTGGTGTTAGTTATAATAATGTTTTGCATATTTAGTTTCAATAAAAAAGTCAAGGATATCCTTTACCATGCTTATTTTGCTAGTATACATGTTTCTGTTTGAAGACAGAAAGTTTACCGCTGTTGCAAAAATTCCCTAGAAAAGTCAGAGAATGGTATAACTTTGAATCTTTTTGCATATTAATCTATGGTAAATTTATTACAATTTTAATTTTAGTTCATAATTTTAGGAGTCAGGGAAGTACTGATACTCTTGCATTCTTTACAGACTGTACTGTTTTGGCAGATTTCTGTTATGGTTGCATTGTTTGCATATGTTTACTTGTTTAATGATTCTATATGATGATAGGAGTATTAAATATTCAGAGGAATTTAGTATTAAATGTTTAATAATAATTTAAGTGATTTTTTACAGTAGAAAATGATAAGGTTTTGCATTGGTTTATACTAACCTATCTCACGAGTTCTTGTTGAGTTTGTTGTGAATGAAGCTTTTGATAAAAAGAGAAACCATGATATGAGAGGAATTAAGGAGACACAAAAGTTCAAGCTTGGGGATGCCCAAGGCACCCCAAGATAATATTTCAAGAAATCTCAAACATCTAAGATTGGGGATGCCCCGTAGGCATCCCACCTTTCCTCTTCAACAATCATCGGTTAGTATCGGTTGAGCCTAAGTTTTTGCTTCTTCACTTGAGTTGTGCTATCCTTGCAATGTCATTTTATTTTGTTTTGCTTGCTGTTTGAATAAGATACCAAGATCTGAAATTCTTTAATGACAGAGAGTCTTCATATAGTTGCATAATTATTTAGCTACTCATTGATCTTCACTTATATCTTTTTGAGTAGTTTTTCATTTACTCGTGTGCTTCACTTATATCCTTTGAGTAAATGGTTGAATGTCATAAATCTGAAATTATATATGTTTCATTTGCTTATCCCATGGTGAGTTATGACTTCACATCTAAGAAGTAGAGGTTGTAAATTTATTTACGGTTAGCAAGCATTGTATTAGTCATTTGAACAATTCATGAAAGAATATTGAAGGAAGAGAGATTTCACATATAAATATTATCATAGACATATTTTATAATTGTGAGCACTCATTATGTATGACATGCTAAAGAGTTGATGTTGGACAAGGAAGACAACGTAATGGGTTATGTTTTCTTGCATCTCAGTTAAAGTATATTGTCATGGATCATTCAAACATATTGAGCTTGCCTTTCCCCCTCATGCTAGCCAAAATTCCTAGCACCTAGTAGAGATACTACTTGTGCTTCCAAATATCCTTAAACCCAGTTTTTGCCATGAGAGTCCACCATATCTACCTATGGATTGAGTAAGATCCTTCAAGTAAGTTGTCATCGGTGCAAGCAATGAAAAGTGCTCTCTAAATATGCATGACTTATTAGTGTGAAGAAAATAATCTTTGTACGAACTTGTTATGGAAGCAATAAAAGTGACGGACTGCATAATAAAGGTCCATATACAAGGGGAAATATAAAGTGATGTTCTTTCGCATTAAGATTTTGTGTATCCAACCCTAAAAGCGCATGACAACCTCTGCTTCCCTCTGCGAAGGGCCTATCTTTTACTTCATGTCTTTTACTTTATGCAAGAGTCAAGGTGATCTTCACCTTTCCCTTTTTCATTTTATCCTTTGGCAAGCACTTTGTGTTAGGGTGATCCTAATATATATATCCAATTGGATGTACGTTAGCATGAACTATTATTGTTGACATCAGCCAAAGGTGAATACGTGTGGAGGCAACATTATAAGCCCTAATCTTTCTCTGTGTCTGATTAAACCTTCATAACCACAAGTATTGCGTGAGTGTTAGCAATTGTAGAAGACTATATGATAGTTGAGTATGTGAACTTTACTAAATCAAAGCTCTGACATAGAATCTTCCTGAAAGTAAGATGAATTGCAATTGTTTTGATGACTAAGAATGAAGTTTGCTAGTTTTCAAGAAAGTTTATGGTCTATGCTTTAACATGTGAATTGCTTGTTACTAGTTCGTGAAAACTTTTATGAGATGAACTACTGTTATGACATATAAATATGCTAGAAACGGTGATTGAAATTATCATTGATCAAACTTGTGCACCTTCTAGCATTCACACTTCATAAATTCTTTCTTTTATCATTTACCTACTCGAGGACGAGTAGGAATTAAGCTTGGGGATGCTGATACGTCTCCAACATATCTATAATTTATGAAGCATTCATGCTATATTGTTATGTGTTTTGAATGATTACGGGCTTTATTATTCACTTTTATATTACTTTTGGGACTAACCTACTAATCGGAGGCCCAGCCCATATTGATGTTTTATTGCATGTTTCAGTATTTCGAAGAAAAGGAATATCAAACGGAGTCCAAACGGAATCAAACCTTCGGCATCGTGATTTTTTGGAAGAATATCATCCTGGAGGCTTGGAGATCAAGTCAGAAGACCCTCGATGAGCCCAGGAGATAGGGGGCGCCCCCCCCCCCCGCCCATACAGGGTGCGACTCCTTGTCTCGTGGACCCCTCGAGCACCCCCCGACCGACTTCTTTCACCTATATAACCCTACGTACCCTAAAACTATCAAATATCAAGATAGATCAGGAGTTCCGCTGCCGCAAGCCTCTGTAGACACCAAAAACCTCTCAGGAGTCCGTTTTGGCACCCTGCCGGAGGGGGGATCCTTCACCAGTGGTTATCTTCATCATCCCGGCGCTCTCCATGACGAGGAGGGAGTAGTTCACCCTCGGGGCTGAGGGTATGTACCAGTAGCTATGTGTTTGATCTCTCTCTCTCTCTCTCTCTCTCTCTCTCTCGTGTTCCCTCTATGGCACGATCTTGATGTATCACGAGCTTTGCTATTGTAGTTGGATCTTATGGTGTTTCTCCCCCTCTACTCTCTTGTGATGAATTGAGTTTCCCCTTTGAAGTTATCTTATCGGATTGAGTCTTTTATGAGAACACTTGATGTATGTCTTGCCGTGCTTATCTGTGGTGACAATGGGATATCATGTGCCTCTTGATGTATGTTTTGGTGACCAACTTGCGGGTTCCACCCATGAACCTATGCATAGGGGTTGGCACACGTCCTTGACTGTCCGGTAGAAACTTTGGGGCACTCTTTGAAGTACTTTGTGTTGGTTGGATGAATCTGAGATTGTGTGATGCATATCGTATAATCATGCCCACGGATACTTGAGGTGACAATGGAGTATCTAGGTTACATTAGGGTTTTGGTTGATTTGTGTCTTAAGGTGTTATTCTAGTACGAACTCTTTAATAGATCGATCCGAAAGAATAACTTTGAGGTGGTTTCGTACCCTACCATAATCTCTATGTTTGTTCTCCGCTATTAGTTGCTTTGGAGTGACTCGTTGTTACATGTTGAGGGCTTGTCATATGATCTATCTATGTTATTATTGTTGAGAGAACTTGCA
The DNA here is from genome assembly GCF_002162155.2 of Triticum dicoccoides. NCBI lineage: Eukaryota > Viridiplantae > Streptophyta > Magnoliopsida > Poales > Poaceae > Triticum > Triticum dicoccoides. The sequence continues at coordinate 55,746,933 of NC_041389.1, read as the reverse complement.
CTAGTGAAAGTATGAACCCTAGGCCTTGTTTCCTATCATTGCAATACCGTTTACGCTCACTTTTATCACTTGTTACCTTGCTGTTTTTATAATTTCAGATTACAAATACCTTTATCTACCATCCATATTGCACTTGTATCACCATCTCTTTGCCGAATTAGTGCACCTATACAATTTACCATTGTATTGGGTGTGTTGGGGACACAAGAGACTCTTTGTTATTTGGTTGCAGGGTTGCTTGAGAGAGACCATCTTCATCCTACGCCTCCTACGGATTGATAAACCTTAGGTCATCCACTTGAGGGAAATTTGCTACTGTCCTACAAACCTGTGCACTTGCAGGCCCAACAACGTCTACAAGAAGAAGGTTGTGTAGTAGACATCAGACAGCAGTCAAGAACATCCTGAAATACCTGAAAAGGACTAATGATATGTTTCTCGTTTATGGAGGTGACAAAGAGCTTGTCGTAAATGGTTACGTCAATGCAAGCTTTGACACTGATCCAGATGATTCTAAATCGCAAACCGGATACGTGTTGATATTGAACGGTGGAGCTGTCAGTTGGTGCAGTTCTAAATAAAGCGTCGTGGCGGGATCTACGTCTGAAGCGGAGTACATAGCTGCTTCGGAAGCAGCAAATGAAGGAGTCTGGATGAAGGAGTTCATATCCGATCTAGGTGTCATACCTAGTGCATCGGGTCCAATGAAAATCTTTTGTGACAATACTGGTGCAATTGCCTTGGTAAAGGAATCCAGATTTCACAAGAGAACCAAGCACATTAAGAGATGCTTGAATTCCATCCATGACCAAGTCCGGGTGGGAGACATAGAGATTAGCAAGATACATACGGATCTGAATGTTGCAGACCCGTTGACTAAGCCTCTCTCACGAGCAAAACATGATCAGCACCAAGACTCCATGAGTGTTAGAATCATTACTATGTAATCTAGATTATTGACTCTAGTGCAAGTGGGAGACTGAAGCAAATATGCCCTAGAGGCAATAATAAAGTTATTATTTATTTCCTTATTTCATGATAAATGTTTATTATTCATGCTATAATTGTATTAACCGGAAACAAAATACATATGTGAATACATAGACAATAAAGTGTCACTAGTATGCCTCTACTTGACTAGCTCGTTGATCAAAGGTTGTTAAGGTTTCCTAACCATATACATGAGTTATCATTTGATAAGTGGATCACATCATTAGGAGAATGATGTGATTGACTTGACCCATTCTGTTAGCTTAGCACTTGATCGTTTTAGTTTACTGCTATTGCTTTCTTCATGACTTATACATGTTCCTATGACTATGAGATTATGCAACTCCCGATTACCAGAGGAACACTTTGTGCGCTACCAAACGTCACAACGTAACTGGGTGATTATAAAGGTGCTTTATAGGTGTTTCTGATGGTACTTGTTGAGTTGGCATAGATCGAGATTAGGATTTGTCACTCCGATTGTCGGAGAGGTATCTCTGGGCCCTCTCAGTAATGCACATCACTATAAGCCTTGCAAGCAATGTGACTAATGAGTTAGTTACGGCATGATGTATTACTGAATGAGTAAAGAGACTTGCCGGTAACAAGATTGAGTTAGGTATTGAGATACCGACGATCGAATCTCGGGCAAGTAACATACCGATGACAAAGGGAACAACGTATGTTGTTATGCGGTTTGATCGATAAAGATCTTCATAGAATATGTAGGAGCCAATATGAGCATCCAGGTTCCTCTATTGGTTATTGACCAGAGACGTGTCTCGGACATGTCTACATAGTTCTCGAACCCGTAGGGTCCGCACACTTAACGTTCGGTGACAATCGGTACTATGAGTTTATGTGTTTTGATGTACCGAGGGTAGTTCGAAGTCTCGGATATGATCATGGACATGACGAGGAGTCTCGAAATGGTCGAGACATAAAGATCAATATATTGGACAACTATATTTTGACTTCGGAATGGTTCCGGGTGAAATCGGGATTTTACCGGAGTACCGGGAGGTTACCGGAACCCCCCCCCCCCCTTCCTAGTAAGTGTATGGGCCTTATTGGGCCTTAGTGGAATAGAGGAGGAGGAAGCCTAGGAGGGGCGCCCCCCAAGCCCAATCCGAATTGGGTGAGGGGGCTGGCCCCCCTTTCCTTCTTCTCTCCCTCCTCTTTCCTACCTCCCCTACTCCAATTTGGAAGGGGGAGGAATCCTACTCCCGGTGGGAGTAGGACTCCCCTTGGCGCGCCCTCCTCCTGGCCGGCGGCCTCCCCCACCTCTACTCCTTTATATGCGGGGAGGGGGCACCCCATGTAGACATACAAGTTGATCATTGATCTTTAGCCGTGTGCGGTGCCCCCCTCCACCATAATCCACCTCGGTCATATCATAGCGGTGCTTAGGCGAAGCCCTGCGTCGGTAGCTTCATCAACACCGTTATCACGCTGTCGTTAGGGATGAAAATGGAGTGGGAAGTTTCCGCTTTTCCGGAGGAAAAGTGGAAACGGAGAGGAAATATGAAAACGGAAATGGAAATTTGCAAAATGGAAATGGAAATGGAATTTCTTATGCGGAAACGGAAACAAAAATGGAATGGTGTTTTCCGGTGGAACACACGTGGAAATGGAACTTTCCGTTTCCGTTAATATGGAATTTCTGTTTCTACTCTAGCCTCATGGCTAATTTGTAGCCAACTACCAAACAACACACAATGACACAAGGAGTAGAATGAGCAGAATGTATCATTTGAGTACCAACTTTTACTACCACACACATACTCAGCTAGACTATATACGAAATTGTCATGTACTACTACAATACTACCCTATGTTACCGACACAACCATATTAATTTGTAGCCATGTTAAGAATTCAATCAATTTGTTTGTTTTTTGTCTGTATTTCTTTATGATTCAAGGGGGTTTAAGTTCTGGTCAACACACATTTTGGTTTCTGTGTCCGCTCTGTATTCGCTCCGTGTTTGTTTCCGGTAGTATCTGTTTCCGTGTTCGTTTCCGGGGTTTCTGTATTCGTTTCCGCTTCTGTAAAAAATATGAAAACAAATATGATAACAACTAGTTCCATCCGTTTCCGTGCCATTTTCATCCCTAGCTGTCGTGCCGACGAAACTCTCCCTCGAAGCTCTACTGGATCGTGAGTTCGTGGGACATCACTGAGCTGAACGTGTGCAGATCGCGGAGGTGCCATACGTTCGGTACTTGGATCGGTTGATCGTGAAGATGTATGACTACATCAACCGCATTGTCATAACGCTTCCACTTACGGTCTACGAGGTTACGTGGACGACACTCTCCCCTCTCGTTGCTATGCATCACCATGATCTTGCGTGTCCGTAGGAATTTTTTTGAAAATACTGCATTCCCCAACAAGTCTCACATCAAGTAGGTGTATCAATGGGCTATGGAGATGCCCATTAATAGATATCAATGTGAGTGAGTAGGGATTGCCATGCAACGGATGCACTAGAGCTATAAGTGTATGAAAGCTCAACAAAAGAAACTAAGTGGGTGTGCATCCAACTCGCTTGCTCACGAAGACCTAGGGCATTTTGAGGAAGCCCATCATTGGAATATACAAGCCAAGTTCTATAATGAAAAATTCCCACTAGTATATGAAAGTGACAACATAGGAGACTCTCTATCATGAAGATCATGGTGCTACTTTGAAGCACAAGTGTGGAAAAAGGATAGTAACATTGTCCCTTCTCTCTTTTTCTCTCATTTTTTTGTGGGCATCTTTGGCCTCTTTTTTTGTTTGGGCTTCTTTGGCCTCTTTTCTTTTTATAAAGTCCGGAGTCTCCTCCCGACTTGTGGGGGAATCATAGTCTCCATCATCCTTTCCTCACTTGGGACAATGCTCTAATAATGAAGATCATCACACTTTTATTGATTTACAACTCAAGAATTACAACTCAATACTTAGAACAAAATATGGCTCTATGTGAATGCCTCCGGCAGTGTACCAGGATATGCAATGAATCAAGAGCGACATGTATGAAAGAATTATGAAGGTGGCCTTGCCACAAATACGATGCCAACTGCATGATCATGCAAAAGCAATATGACAATGATGGAGCGTGTCATAATAAACGGAACGGTGGAAAGTTGCATGGCAACATATCTCGGAATGGCTATGGAAATGCCATAATAGGTAGGTATGGTGGTTGTTTTGAGGAAGGTAAATGGTGGGTTTATGATACCGGCGAAAGTTGCGTGGCACAAGAGAGGCTAGCAATGGTGGAAGGGTGAGAGTGCATATAATCCATGGACTCACATTAGTCATAAAGAACTCATATACTTATTGCAAAAGTTTATTAGCCCTTGAAGCAAAGTACTACTACGCATGCTCCTACGGGAAGGGTTGGTAGGAGTTAACCATCACGCGATCCCGACCTCCACACATAAGGAAGACAATCAAAAGAGCACCCCATGCAACAAATTTGTTACACAACTTTTACCATACGTGCATGCTACGAGACATGCCAACTTCAACACAAGTATTTCTCAATTTCATAATTACCCGACTAGCATAACTCTAACATTACCACCTTTATATCTCAAAACAATTATCAAGCACAAAATTGATCATAGTATTCAATGCACTTTCTATGATAGTTTTTATTATACCCAACTTGGATGCCCATCATTCTAGGACCAATTTTATAACCATAGAAAATACCATGCTGTTCGAAAAGACTCTCAAAATAATATAAGTGAAGCATGAGAGATCAATAATTTCTACAAAATAAAGCCACCGGCGTGCTCTAAAAAGATATAAGTGATGCACTAAAGCAAAACTGTCTAGCTCAAAAGATATAAGTGAAGCACATAGATTATTCTAATAAATTCCAAATCATGTGTGCCTCTCCCAAAAGGTGTGTACAGTAAGGATGATTGTGGTAAACTAAAAAGCAAAGACTCATATCATACACGACGCTCCAAGCAAAACACATATCATGTGGTGAATAAAAATATAGCTCCAAGTAAAGTTACCGATAGATGAAGACGAAAGAGGGGATGCCTTCCGGGGCATCCCCAAGCTTAGGCTTTTGGTTGTCCTTGAATTATCTTGGGGTTCCATGGGCATCCCCAAGCTTAGGCTCTTTCCACTCCTTATTCCATAGCCCATCAAATCTTTACCCAAAACTCGAAAACTTCACAAGACAAAACTCAACAGGAAATCTCATGAGCTCCGTTAGTGCAAGAAAGAAAAACCACCACTTAAGGTACTGTAATGAACTCATTCTTTATTTATATTGGTGTTAAACCTACTGTATTCCAACTTCTCTATGGTTCATATCCCCCCGATAGTTGCCATAGATTCATCAAAATAAGAAAAGAACACACAAAAAACAGAATCTGTCAAAAACAGAACAGTCTGTAGTAATCTGTAACTTCCGAATACTTCTCGAACTCTAAAAATCCTAACAAAATAGGAAGTCCTAGGCAATTTGTCTACTAATCTTGTTCAGAAATAATCAACTAAAAATCAGGTTTCTGTGATTATTCTCGTGCGTGCAAAAGTTTCTGTTTTTCAGCAAGATCAAATTAACTATCACCCAAGATGATCCTATTGGTTCTACTTGGCACAAACACTAATTAAAACATAAAACCATATCTAAATAGAAGCTAGATAAATTATTTATTATTAAACAGGAACAAAAAGCAAGGAACCAAAATAAAATTGGGTTGCCTCCCAACAAGCGCTATCATTTAACGCCCCTAGCTAGGCATAAAAGCGAGAATAGATCTAAGTATTGCCATCTTTGGTATTCAATTCATAAGTGGCTCTCATAATAGATTCATAAGGTAATTTGATTTTCTTCCTAGGAAAGTGTTACATGCCTTTCCTTAATGGAAATTGGAATCTAATATTTCCTTCGTTCATATCAATAATTGCACCAATCGTTCTAAGGAAAGGTCTACCAAGAATAATAGGACATTAAAGATTGCAATCTATATCAAGAACAATAAAATCTATGGGCACATAATTCCTATTTGCAACAATAAGAACATCATTAATCCTTCCCATAGGCCCAATCCTCTAAGGATAACAGGTAAAACCCTTTGAAGTAGGACGTGTAAGTCATGAGTTTTCAACCCTTGTACCTTGTTTCCATCTGCACTGACTCTCCTTTCAGGGTTGGAAGCAAATCCATGTGGGAATCTCACACATGACAGGACCTCGCAGAATTCTTTTCTTTTTACCTTGTCCAAGACGTACATAGCTGGTGTCATATCCCATGGTTTACCTTCATCTTGCACCTGCAAATCATGTCCGATACCCAGGTGTGTCAAATCAATCCTAGATTTTAAGGTATCTTTCGTCTTGCCTTCAATATTAAGAAGTGTGCCGATAATGTTGTCACATATATTTTTCTCGATGTGCATCACATCAAGATTATGCCGCAGATCCAAATCTTTCCAATACTCCAGGTCCCACAAAGTGGACCTGCGGGTATACAATAATCTCTCTTCTGCCCTGCCACGCTTCCTTTTCCCGCTACCATTACAAGGATGGTTTCCTGGTGTAATATGCCTGACCTTCTCTAATTCCACTTGCAACTCATCAGCGGTGAGCCTCTTTAGCGCATCACGGTTTCCATGCTTTGCATTGAACACATGTCTTCGGTATTTTCTAGGATGTGGCTTGTCCTTGGAAAGGAAACGGCGGTGTCCAATGTAATAGATCTTGCTAAGTATTGCGTATGACAGCGGATTCCTATCACAGCGAACACATGCCTTGTAACCATGTGTCGTTCGCCCTGACATAGTGCCCAAAGCCGGTTAATCATGGATGCACCAAATTATAACAACACACAGAAAGAAATCAGCTGGTGGGCTGCTATATAGGTCTCGAGTGAGAACACCCCTCCATAGCTGTTGAAGTTCCTCCACAATAGGTTCCATGAACAAATCAAAATCCTTTCCAGGACCTTTTGGACCTAGGATGAGCAAGGCCATCATGTAGTTTGATTCTTTCGTGCAGACATTTGGAGGCATGTTGTAAGGGATAACAAGCACTGGCCACATGCTATATGTGGCTCTCTGGTGGCCAAATGGGTTAAATCCATCTAAAGCTAAGCCAAGTCTAATGTTTCTCGGGTCAGCAACAAACTTTTTGTGTTTATGATTGAAGCTTTTCCACTCACTACCATGAGATGGATGGCTCATCATATTCTAATCTCTGTACTCCTAGTTCCTAGAATGCCATAGTACATCCTCTCTTGTTTCAGCATCATGAAACAACCTCTGCAATCTTGGTATAATTGGAAAATGTCTCATGCGGGCCCACTTTTTTCTTCTGCAGGTGAAAGTTCACGGAATGCACGAGCATTTCGTAGCATTGTTTCAATGTTGGTCAAACTCACTGGCTCCGCCACCACCACCTCCTCCTCCTCTTCCACCTGAGCATCAGGCAGATCAAGATGGTGATCTGTTGCTTCCACGTAGTCAATAACATTGACGTTCACAGTTTCACAATGATGGACCCACCTAGTATATGTGACCAACATGCCATACAAGTGTAGATGATTTTGCACAGTTGACACGGGTCTTGTAACTGAATTCATACAACTGCTACATGGGCAGAGCACATCTGATTTCGGACCACCGTACTTAGCTCTGATAAAGTTCATGAAGTTTTCAACCCCCTCAACATATGCAGTGGAGAATCTTCGAGCAGAAGTTATCCAAGTCCTGTCCATCTGTTAGACATAAAAATTAGTTCTTCTACTAGATATTACAGGAAAAACATATATGCTTTTTTATGAAGTCCAAAAAAATACCTAGGTCGATGTCTAAAGCTATGGCAAGATATTTGGACAAGCAAATATAAGTAACGAAATATATGTAAAGCTAATTCAGCAAACAGATTTGAGTGCTAAATTATGGCAGGTTGTTTCAGCAGTCAATGAGGCCGAGCACAAAGCCATCGAACTATCGAAGGCCATCGCAACAACAAAGATCGAGTATAAAACGGTGTAGAGCTATTTCACCTAATAGATTGGCTACTATACCATGGCAATCTACGTCACAATAAATATATGGCAGGATATTTTAGCAACTAATCGGCCTTGGCATGCCATCTCAACTAAGCAGATTGAGTGCAGAGCAAGGCAAGGAAGCTTCTTAAGCAGAGCATATTGACTGTAAACTACTTCGGCAAATAGTGAGATTAACAGCGTCTATCAGCTAATATTCAGCGCTACACCGACATGCACGGGGCCTCAGTCTAGAATGCGCATACTGTGGGAGAAGCTGACCGCCGTGCATCTCCACACAAACATCACCAACGGTGGCGGTGTTGACCACCGTGCCCCTCCACAAGAATGTCGCCAGCGGTGGCAGCACGGCTAGAGGATGGCATTCTACGAGAGTGTACTATGGGAGCGAGAGGATCACCATGCGTCCCCTCGACGAACCGCGGCGCCAACGTATCGGTGTGGCAGGGAGGGCGGCTTTGGCGGAGAGAATGGAGTGGAGGGGGACGGGAGGGTGGGGGGT